>NW_027187256.1:1846305-1857197 GCF_028583685.1 Petaurus breviceps papuanus | reverse complement strand
TCTCTGTCTCTGTCTCTGTCTGTCTGTCTCTGTCTCTCTCCCTCTCTTCTGTCTCTGGTTTCTGTGTGTGTGTGCCTGCCTGTCTGTCTGTCCCTTTCACTCTCTTGCACAAAGAAAGATTCAAAAATAATTTGTTAGCTTTCATAGCAGCCTGCTGAAAAAATGTTGACATTTATTTCCAAGTTCTATCCAAGTACCTCTAGGCTACCACACCCCTTTTGGATGACCATAATATCATGTTCTCCAAAAATATTTTCACCCAAAACATCATCCAGTTTATTGATTTTCTCAACAAATTTTGGCCAGTCCCAAGAAGCCCAAACAGTTTTTTGTAAAAGCATCTTACATAACTTAGCCAGGAAGGTGTCCTTCTACTGGGCAATTTCAAGCAGATCTGAAAATCAGAGGCATTTAGCACTGGAGCCATGGCAGAGAAGAAAGGTGAAGATCCTTGGATAGAAGGGGTGGGGATAGTTGTCTTCAACTCCCTTTAAATGTCTAAATACTTTGTTATCAGTATTTTTGGAATGTTGACATTCTCTCAATGCTAAGTTATCTAAGATTCTTTTACAAAACACTGTTTCAGACACTTGGGACTGGCCAAAACTTGTTGAGTCAATCAACTGGATGCCATTTGGGGTGAATTTTTGGAGAACATGATATTATGGTCAACAAAAAGGAGTGTGGTAGCTTAGAGGTACCTGGATAGAACTTAAAAATATATGCAAACATTTTTTCAGTAGGCTGCTATGAACACTATTAAATTATTTTTGAATCTTCCCTTATGCTTTATGTTACTACCACACACCCCTCCTTGAACTGGAATATTCTCCATTTTCATATCCATCTTCTGGAAGCCATAGTGTAAGAGATGAACCAAACTTTTGTTTCCACAGAAAATATGTCATATTCCAGAAAATTATATATTTGCTGGGGAAGGCAGGAAAGTGAATGTATTAGAGAGAAATGTTATATATATATACATTATATATGTATATATACATATATTATGTTATATATACATAATATATTATATAAACATATATTATATGTGCATATTATATATATATATATACATATAAATATATTAGAGAGAAAAGTCTTGGGAATGTTGATTAACACTTCACAGACAAGGTTGTGGGACCAGCTTATCAGCATATCTGAAGGCAAATAACACCTTCCTTACAATTTAGATAAAATCCACACCTTCAAAGGCCAGAGGAGAATTTCATTCCACAACCCTGTTTTGAATGTTAGGACTCTTCTTAAGTTAATTGTGAAGGAAACTTAAAACACCCTGGGTTTGGCCTCTTATCAATTCAGGGGATTCCTTTAAAAGAATTTATAATTATATATATATATATATAATGTAAAAATAAATGTAATGTGAACTTTCCTGGCTTGACAATAGGTTTCTTTCTAGAAGTGAGCATGTTTCTCACAATAGCTTTTTTCAAGGCTCAACTCAAATACTTACATAATTACAGAATAATTTCTAGATTTCCCCAGTTAATCTAACCCACCAAAAATGTTTACTTTAGATTTTTCTTTCTACATAACCTTTATAAGTGTAGGGAGAGGGGATCATTATTCCAAGACTCTGTTTCACTGCTAATTAATTGGGTTCCCAGAGTAAGGCAACATCTTCTCTTCAAGTTTCTAGAAGTACCCTTGATAGGTTAAGGGTATCTTTATAATTATATGTGGTTTGAGCTCTTAGGCCGGTATACTTTCCCAATATCCATTGCCAGTGATTAGTACAGTAGTATCAATTAGCTTTTCACATATATGTTTACTGAAGATATAGAAAGAAGATAAGTACAAACATTTCTCCTCAACATTTGGGGCACATTGTCCCTTGTGTTACCTTGGTTTCTAAGGGTAGTGGGTTCATACTTAAAGCAGATGCCTCAAAGTGTTTACCATAATCAAGTTTTTTTCTGAATGTGGCATGCAATGAATGGTTCCCTATTAGTTGCCTTAGAGGAACTGTTATCCTGGGGTAAGCAGGTCACTAGAATCTTTGATCTTCACTGGGCTCAGCTGCCTGAAAATTTTGGCATGGATTCGATCTCTGGACCTTTGATAGCTTAATCTTCTAACCTCTCAAAGCTCAAAAGGTCACAGTCTTATATTTCTTCACTGTGTAGATTAGGGGATGGAAGACAGTGAAAGAATCCCTATATTTTCTGAAGTGGAAAGCAGCCTCTGAAGTGAAAAGCCTCTATCTCAGTTCCACATCTTCAAGAATTTCCTAGTTCATCAAGCATGCATGCTTTCAGAATTGAGCTCTCATATACTTGCAATATAAATATATATATGTGAGTGTGTGTGTATATGTATGCATGTATATATGTGTGTGAATATATATGTATGTATGTATATACACACACACATTTTCCATACTATTTTATGCATAACTCACACAAGGCAAGTACTCACATGGAAGTCAGAAGAATTGATACAATCATTCTTAAGGTCATTCTGAAGAACTCTGGAACTGATTATGAGACTTGGGAGTGCCAGAATGGAGTGCCTACATCAAAGAAGGTGCTGTGCTCTATGAGCAAAGCAAAACTGTAGTAGCTCAAAGGAAACGTGAGATGCACAAATTTAGAGATATCTCGACTCCAAATGTTGATATGGGCTATTGATGCCTGACCTCTCATAGAGCCTTCTAAACTCATATTGGTCTGATCAGCCATTTGGACTCACTGTAGCAATGAGTGACTCCAACATAGGGATATCATTTTAGATCTCTCTGAAAACAAAGTACAATAGCCGCTCATCTATGTACATATTGTATTCCTCCAGTAGAAAAAAAGGGTCCTTGAGAACAGGGACAGAGTGTCTTTTATTTTTGTATACTCAGCACTTAGCATAGCATCAAGTACTTGGTAAATGCTTTTGATAAATGCTTGTCAACAAATTGATTCCCTTGTTAGCTATCCTAGTGGGACTTTATCATAGAGTCGCCTTAGGCAAGTAAGTTTCTCAATTTCATATAATTTCTAAAACCAAGGGTTTGAATAAGAAGAAATCTGGACAGTCTACAAAATAGTCCTTGTAGCCCCAGAATTTATAATCTCATTAGAAAGGAAGTATAGAAAGCACAGTAATAAGACTGAGGATCAAATAGGATTAGAAATCTCAATATCATGCACACATATGTATGTATTTATGAATGTATGTATGTATGCATGTAGGTATGTATGTACTATCGACCTGAAAGTTTGGTTAAAAGAGGCAACAGGCAAGATGGTATATAAATCCATATTGTTTATTCCCTTAAGCTAGCAAAAAACATGTATACATGGAGCCAGAGATTTAATTCTGACTGACTAATAAAAAGATTTTTTTTTTAATTTTAGAAAAATCCTAACTCAGGATGCCTATGTCACTCAACCTGATGATCTCCAAATGTGTTTAAACATAGCATGAGAAGGGAATTTTCTTAATTGAGTTGATTGTAAATGCAATAAGATAAGAGAGCTGACAGACTGTCAAATGAAAACACAACCCAGGATATCTGATTTTCCTTTTAACATTAATATGACATAGCATAGAAGAGGTCCTTAAATATGATGGGAAAAGTCCCCTTATTCAAGAGAGTGTCTAGCATTAAAGCATCTTATACTTAATGTCCATAAACAGGAATGCTCTTAGTCAGCTTCATCTGTACTTCTGGTTGTTGAAACAGAATCTCAGAGAGCAAAGAAAGGCATGTCTTTTAGGTTAAGGTGCTTCTTGTGGTGGATTGGTTCAGACTTGGGCCCTTATTGGAGTTTAGATGATCTTAAATGATTATTAGTGTGTGTGTGTGTGTGTGTGTGTGTGTTCCCTTATAGAGAGAGAGAGAGAGAGAGAGAGAGAGAGAGAGAGAGAGAGAGAGATTGGAGAGAGAGAGAGGGGAGTTTGGGGAAGTCGACGATCAGGGGAAAGAACAATATATAATATGATGATATGATTACTAGCATTTTGCCACAATAACCATGTGATGTAAACTCAATTATCTATTTTTAACAGATCAAGAAAATGAGGCTAAAAAAGGTTAAATGACTTGCCTGAGGTCAAATAAATACTAAATTTCTAATGGGAGTTTGAACTCAACCTCTCCTGACACCAAAGTCAGCAGTCTATCAACCATACAACTCAGAGGAGTTGATACTTGAACTAAATCTCAAAATATTATGCAAGAGAAAGAAATGCCTTAACAAGCATCCCCCAGGGACAAATCACAGAATTGGTAGCCATTGGGTTTAAATTATACTTCACAAGGAGATCCCAATACAGAATTCCAGTAAATGATCATCTAGAGCTTGGCTATATTAAACCTCCAGTGACGGGTAATCTACTTCCTTGCTTCCCCCTGCCCTCTTCTTAACCTGAAGTAACCATCCTACTATTAGAGAGAATTATTTGAAATAATTTTTCCTTTTGTAAAAATTTCTTCTGAACTTAAGCCTAAATTTATTTCCTCCACATCTTCTGCCCATTTTTCCTGGTTTTGATCAATGGAATTAAATAGCACAATTCTAATTCCTCTTGTTCGTACCAATTTTTCAAATGTTGTTCAGTAGTTTCAGTTGTATCTGATTCTTCATAACCCCATTTGTTGTTTTCTTGGCAAAGGTACTGGAATGATTTCCATTTCCTTCTTCAGCTCATTTGTAGCAAAAAATAAAGCTGAGGCAAACAAGGTTAAGTAACTTGTTCAGTGTTACACAACTAATTAATGTCTAAGGTCAGATTTATACTCATGAACAGTAATCTTCCTGATTCCAAGTCAGTGCTCTATGCTCTGTGCCATCTAGCTGCCCCCATTCTTCAAATACCTAAAGACAATGATCATGCCCTTACTTCTCCTTGAATCTTCTCATTCCCAGGTTGAACATTCCTGGTTTCTTTCATTTATTCAACATTTCTAATTGACTCAAGGTCCTACACTCTACTGTTTGCCTTCTGTACATTCTTTAGCTTATCAATTCCTTTCCCAAAAAGGAATATTAGAATTGAACATAATACACCAGATATGATCTGCACAGGGCAGAGAGCAAAGGGACTATGACTTACTTCATTCTGAGAGCTCTACCTCCCTTAATGCAGCCCAAGACTGATTGAGCTCTAGTTGCCTGAAACATCAAATCCTGCCTTATTGGCTGTGTGACTTGTGGGCAAGTCACTTAATCTCTTTCACCCAAAGTTTCCTTACAAAACTCAAATGAGATAATATATACCCAATACTTTGCAAAGCATGATAGAAATATTCGATATCATTATCAGTAATGCTGACATATTGAGCTCGCAGTATACTGGGATCTCTAGATAATTTTCATACAAACTATTGTCTAGCCATACATACTCCATTTAAAACTTTTTTTTGTCTTAAATTTTTTTGAGGTAATCAGGATTAAGTGACTTGCCAAGGGTCACACAGTTACTCAATGTCTGATGGAGGCCAGAATTCAAATTAGGTACCCCTGACTCTAGGGTCAGTGTTCTATCCACTCTACCACCTAGCTGCCTTTATTTATTTGTTTATTTTTAAATTCAAGTATAAGACTTTATATTTATCTTTATTTGATTTCACCTTCCTAGATTCAGTGTAACGTTCAGACCTTTCAAGATCTTTTTGTCACCTAATTTCTAAAATATCACTACAAGTTTTGTGTCATCTGAAAATTTGATGAATATTTGATTTGTGCTTGTATCTAAGTCATTTATTGGAAAATAAAAAAAAAAGAGTTAAGCAGCATAGGGCCAAGAACTCCACCTTGGGGCATTACAACAAGTACCTGCAGACACATTGGCTGGAAAATATTTTTAAAAAGCTATTCTAAATTTAGTCCTTTTACCAATTCCAAATACATGTAATTGCATGACACTTTTTCTATATTTTCCACAAGAATAGTATGACATGGTCAAATCTGGGCAAACTATATTTAAATTATTCTCCTGTTTTACCATTTAGCAACTATCAAAAAAAAGAAATAAGATTAGTCTATGATGACATGTTCTAGAGAGAACCATGATAGGTCTTTGTAATCACCAGATCCTTTCCTTGGTATTTGCCAATCAACTTTTTTAATGATCCATTCCAGAATTTTCCAAGGAATCAGAAATAAACTCAGTGACTTAACAGTTTGCAAGTTTTGTTCTTTTCCTTGTTTTGAAAATCAGGACAAATATTGTCCTTTTGAACTCTATTCTCCACTATCTACCAAATACTATCAATAGTAGTACAGTAATCATATGTACAAGTTCTTAAAGTATCTGAGAATATAGTAATTTTGGCCCAGGTGACTGAATTAATAGAGTAGCTAGGTACTCTCATAAAATGTACTTATTTATCTTGGAAACTGACTCCCTGTTAGCCATCTTTGTTCCATCATTTCCATTGCAAAATACATGTTCCTCATTAGAAAACAGAGAATATAGAAATGAATTCATGTTTCAATTTTCTTTTGAAAACTCATTTGTAAAATCTTGGCATTGCATGGGATCAGCAACACAAACTTTTAGTAGACAAAGGTGATGACTCCAAATCCAACTCACCCAATCCTAGTATTTGAGGAAACACAGGAGTCATTATTTTTATTATTTTTCTATTATTTTTTATTTCTATTATTTCTATTATTTTTCCCACGCACAAAAGCCATATGGGTAAGGGTGTGTCTGTGTGTTTCTGTTGCTCATGTGTGTATGTTTCCATGTGTAAGAAAGAGAAGTGACTGAGATTCATGAAACTCCTATATTTTCTCATATTCTTCCCAGCTCAACTATGACAGTCTTTGTGAGATGGTCTCTTAGTAATGCCTACCTCAGGGAAGATTGTATTCTCTTGGGGCTGATCAGGTGAAAGATCGCCCTACGAATTTTCTTATTTTTCACACTGTAGATGATGGGGTTGAGAACTGGGGGCACTAGCAGGTAGATGTGAGCCATAAGGACATGCGCAAGGGGAGAGGCATGCTTGGCAAAACGGTGGACAACAGAAAGGCCAATCATGGGCACATAAAGGATAAGGACAGCACAGATGTGGGAGGCACATGTGTTCAGGGCCTTGAGCCTCTCCTCCCAGGATGCAATATTCAACACAGAGTGAAGAATGAAGATGTAAGACACCAAGATACCCAGTGAATCACATCCCCATAATAGAATTACCAGAACAAAGAACATAGATAAAATTGAATTTGATATCTGCACAAACCAGCCGTATTATATCCTGATGAAGGCAGTAAGAGTGGGAGAGGACATGAGAATTACAGAATGGGAGGTATCTCAGACGGATCATCAGTGGAATGAGAAGGAGGGAGCTCCTCAAACCTGCAAATATTCCAATTCTAGCAATGCGCTGCGGGGTGAGGATAGTGGCATACCTTAATGGATGGCAGATAGCTACATAGCGATCAAAAGCCATTGCTAGAAGCACTCCTGATTCTGTGTAAGAGAAGGAATGGATGAGATACATCTGTATCACACACGTGTTGAATTCAATCTCCCTGGATATGGACCACAACACTTGGAGGACAGATATAAGAGTGGGAAGGGACATGCCTATGTCTGAAAAGGACAACATGGCCAAGAAATAGTACATGGGTTCATGGAGACTTGGGTCAGTCCGGATAACATGAAGGATGGTGCAGTTACCCACTATGCCAATAAAGTAGAGGATGCAAAAGGGTATAGAGATCCAGTGGTGCATCGCCTCATAACCAGGGATTCCTGTGAGCTAGAATATGGAGGAAGGGGTACTACTGGCATTGAAATCTGCCATGGAAACAGCCTCCAAGGCTACAATCCCATGCCCTTAAAGAAAATGAAAGACACATGTAAGGTTAGAATGAGGGGTTCCCTATATGTTGTGATATTGTTCCTCACCACAACTTTCCTATGACCATCTTCTCATTTTTTCATCTTATGTCCCTTCTCCTTACCTTTCCTTCTCTCATCTGATGAATAATCATAAAATATTTCTGGGGTTCAAGGTTCCATATTTTTTAACATTATTATTATTCCGAAATTGATTTTATTCAAATAGAACACCTAGAAAATTAGGTTTGGAATCAGTCTTTGCCCTGATTGCCTACATTGTCTCTGTAGTTTGCTCTTTTTTAAAATTTCATATTCAAGCCTTTATAGTGCCCTTTTCAAAAAGCAAAATTGTCAGAGTCTAAAAGGGGAACATCCCAGCTTGGGGAAGGAGAGGATATTTATGACAATAGTCATCAATCTCCCAAGAGAAGGGAAAGTAGAAATATGTATTCATATAAGCATGGGTAGGTACAAGGGAAATAGGGTCAATACAGAACCCATATTGAAATAGCAGGTTGAAAAGGTAGAAATAGCTCTTTCTGTCCCATAATGGCATAAGTTCTAAAGACCTATTAATCTTTATCCATTTGAAATTCTTATTGCTTGACCTTGGCTTACCCAAAAATGGTCTTTTTGACCTGGGCTAGCAGAGAGGATCCGCCCTTTCTTGACATGAGTTATGAAATTTTAGAATAAATCTCTGTTTCAGCATACATGAGCAGTCATAACTAACCTGTAGGTTTTGCCTTCATTTTCCCCAGGTCTTATGCAAGAACATCCAAAAGACAATATGGAGTCTTCCATATCTTGTACTCAAGTCAATCTAACAGCTTAATTCTTCCCTGTCTACTCCTCCAGAATACAGCAACCTCTCCTTAAGGCCAGTGACTGTCCTGTTATGAAGGCAATATGATAATGTGTTTTCTATATATTAAAATTACCGTGGTGGCTGGGGTATTTGGCAGGGAAGAATGGTTCATCCAGATTCCCATTTACTCCATACAGAGTTCCTTTCTATATGGACTAATTAATGCATCTCCAAGCATGGTACCAACGGATAAAAGACAGACTTTTATTGATTTCTCCCCTCAATTGTTATAATGGATTTTCCTTCCATGACATACTGTATTATGTTTTCAGTATTTAGTGAGATTGGGAAAGATAATGTTATAGAATGACTACTGTATTTGGAGATCTGAATTCCAATTCCAATTCTATAATGTATAACCTATGTGACCTCAGGGAAGTTATTTAACTTGTTTAGACTTCACTTTCCTCACAGGTCAAAATGGATTGGGGAGAAGTCCTTTTAGGAAGTAAGTACCTTCTAATTATAAAACCTACGAAAGCTACAACTGAGGACTTTCCTTATAGCTCTGAAAAATCCAGAGTCATTTATTCTATGATCAGTCTCTTTATGCTTGATTTTATGCGACACACACACACACACACACACACACACACACACATACACATACGTACCCACACATACACACACACGCCCATTGACCAGGGAGTCCTCTAAAAGCCTCAGATTTTTTTTAAAATAGTCTTTACTCTCATTTATGCTTCATTTTGTGCTCTTGAAATTTACTTTTGGACCCAAATGAATAGCATGCATATTTTAACCAAATTTTAATTTGGTTACTTGATTAAGTATAAAAATAATTTCATATCCTGATTATATCATCTTAGGAATGAGTAATTGGAGGAAATATAGATAGATAGATGATAGATAGATAAATAGATAGATAGGTAGATAGATAGATAGATAGATAGATAGATAGATAGATAGATAGATAGATAGATAGATAGATAGATAGATGGCACAGGACGATTTGAATCTGAAGAGATGAAATCTAAAAAAAATAAAATTAAGGGGTGAGAGGAATATATTGGGAGACAGAGAAAGAGAGAGAATGGAGTAAATTATCTCACATAAAAGAGGCAAGCAAAAGGTTTCACAATGGAGGGGAAGAGGGGGAAGGTGAGAGAGAATGAGTAAACCGTACTTACATTGGATTTGGCTTGAAAAGGGAATAATATTCATACTTGGTTGAGTATTTTATCCTACAGAAAAGTATGGAGGAAGGTTATGTGGGGGGGGATGATGGAAGGGAAAGCAGACTGAGGGAGGGGGTAGTCAGAAGAAAACACTTTTGAAAAAGACAGGATCAAAGGAGAAAATAGAATAAGTGAGGCAGCAGAATAGGATGGAGGAAAATACAGTTATTCTTTCATAACATGACTATGATGGAAGTGTTTTGCATAAATACACATGTATAACCTAAAAAAAATGAGGTCTTCTCTAGCCATGTGTCACCTGCAATGTTGATAAACTTCGCACCTGTCTCTTCACCTCAGACATTGCTAAAGCTGTTAAAACAGCACAAATCCCTACTCTCCTTCCCCTACATTCTCAATTTCACACTAAACCCCCTTTCTTCTTCCCCATTCCTGAGTCCTTGCTTTGCCCCTCTGTGGTTGCTGTTTCCCCAACAACAACTCACTCAGTTACAGGATGATTGCTCTCAGCCTGGACAAATGACTTCCTGAGCCCTTAACTTGGGGAAATGGGTTGTATAGATGCTTGTCTCTCCAAGTGCTATGTCTGAAGTCAGGAAAGGAAAACAGGTCAGTGCCCATCACTCAGGAAATTCTCTCTATTTATTGAACTGTGTCCCTTGTGGAAAAAAAAAAAACTTTGTCCTAATGAAAATAAGAAACCATGGGGTGTCCCCTGGTGAGAAAGTGTTTGCCTTCCCAAGTTTCTTGCCTGTCTTTTGTATGAAACTACTGGATATCTAATAGGGTCATAAGTTCTCCATTTTCCATCCTTGTCAGGGGGACCCCATTGAAGTATATTTAATTTTCCAGGCACATATTCATGGGGTTCCTTGAAATAGAACACCTTACTTAGATGTATCCCTACAATATTTTAGGAATTGGGACTGGAAGCTACTTTAGAGATCACTAATATAACCTTACAATATTATAGATAAAAGCCAAGAATCAAAGAATATAGGTGATGATGAGTAACATAACCAAGATTTAAATCCTTTCCTGACTTCAAAGCA
>NW_027187256.1:1833491-1845905 GCF_028583685.1 Petaurus breviceps papuanus | reverse complement strand
GGCGTGATAAGCTGAAATTTTACTGGGAATGACCTTCAATGCTGAAAGTAATAGTTCATTTTTTTTTCCGTCATAAAAAATCCTTGGGAGTTTTTTGAGTAAAATAACCTAGTCAGAGCTCTGCTGTGTCCATTATTTCACAATGTACTTATCAGAAAAAAATGTTTCACAAAACTTCAAGTGCCATGTAAAAGTGAGTTATTTATTATATGTAGCATTTAGAAGAGGGATGATAATCTTGGGGAAAAAAAACACACATAGCAAGGGGGTTAGTCTTTCTGTGGTAACCTGTCTCTGTACCACCTTTTCAATCTTGTATCTCTTCTCTGTAACTCCGCATATCTGAAATGTTAATTGGCTGTAATCTTTTGGTTTCCCAGATAATCTGCACTTCCATCTGCTTGTTTTATTAAGTATAGAAAATTAATCAGTTATTTCAGATGTCTTTCCTTTCCCTACCAAACAAACCCATGGTCCTCAATGGTACTGTGTTGTCTCAGCAGCTGAGGTGTGTTAGACTGCCCCAAAGGGTATGCTGTTCCAATATGAGTCATTCTACTATATGAAGTGCCGTTCATACTTCATTCAATCAGTATTTTTGGGGGCTTTGCTTAATGGCACTAGCATTTAGAGCTGGCTCATTGCAGAAATGCATTATATGGGAAAGAAGCTTATAAAACTGCAGCCACTACATTGGGAACCAAGCTAAATCAGAAAAAGAAATGTTTATTCTGTGCACTGCCATTTAATGGAGAAATCAGTTGAAACAAGTATGTTTCTTCTAATCCATCAATTGAAATCTAAATCTATATTCTAGTCACATGGCCCCAAGCACTCGATAACAAAAACCTTTCACCTTCATGCTGGCTTGCTACTTCAGGGCAACATAAAATATCTGGGATGTAGGCAGCTGGCAACTGTTATAACGTTTCAGTGCTACATAGGAGAAAGCAAGCTGGCAAAAATAGAGAAAAGATGAAATATTACATATGGAAGAAACCAATGTTCATGGATAAGAGCCAGCCTGCAATATGAATAGGCAGCTTTTGGACAAAGAAATCAAAGTCATATGAAAAAATGTTCTACATCAATATTGGTTGGAGAAAATCAAATTAAAAAAAAATTTTTGAGGTACCACCTTACATTTTTCAGAGTGTCTCATATAATAATATTGGCTAATAAAAAAATGAAATGTTGGATTTTGAAGGGGATGTGGAAAAATTGGGATACTAAATGGTGGAGTGTAATGGGAATGCAAATTTGGAAGATCTTCCCTGCCCCTAGGCTAAAGTGCACCTGAAGCCTGGGGTGGGAGGCTTGTTGTTCAGTAGATACTTCTTGATTGGCCAGTGAGTCAATAAGGTTGTTACATTCTCTGAGCCAGGAGAAGGCTATATAAGCCCTGATGTGAGGCTTTGTTTCGGGGGCTCACTTTGAGCAGTGTTCTGTGATTTGATCTGTATTCTGGGAAGCCGTTCTCCAGAGGGCCCCCCCCCTTCTTTGAAAAACCCAGATGTGGAAACCCAGATGTTGATTGGGTATGGATGTAATGGTTGGACAGTTTGAAATCTGTCCACTTGATCTGTTTCTGTCTTGATAATTCTGCCTGTATAATTTCAAGTTCAGGGTGCTGAACTTTTTCCCCTGAACGAGGTAAACGATATATGTTTGACTGATTAAAGTAAGCTTGTTAACCCATTTTGAATTGCTTTCCTTTAACAAAGCAGATCTAGGAACCTGTATTGGCAGCAAACCCTGAGGACGCTTGGGGTGCTTGCTGCTACAAAATGGCATCACGAACAGGATCTGCAGAGTAAAAGGAAAGTATGGGGGCTGGAATAATTGTTTGTTTCCCAGTTGTGGTAGCTGTGACTCTGTGGAGCCGTGGAGCAGGAGAGAAGAATGGCCTGCATGCAGACTTCATGCAGAGCTGAGAGCAGGAATGGTGAGCTGCCTGCATCGGGACCTGGGCAGAAGCCAGGAGCGGCTGCCACCTGTGGGAGGAGAAGGAACCCAGGAGTTCAGAATTCAGCCACAGGAAAAGATAAGAACTGAGCAGCAAAGCAGGAGCACTGAATGTGTTTCCTTCCTGCATCCCACAGTTTGGGACCCAGGGGGATGATGGACTTGTGACTATGGTGTGTGGGATGAAGTGCCTTGGATCCCCAGGGACCCCACCTTGTTGGTTTTCTTGCCCAGCTGCCTCTATGTACTTGGAAGCTGAGGCTGTAGCTGTGTGAGGGGAAGGACACCCCCTCCCCCCAGAACTTTATTTGAACTCTTGGTTTGAATTGAAGTGATAATGCTATCTATGTACTTTGTGTTTGTTTAAGGGCCAGTGGCCACTTTGGTAACTTTAGTTCTGTACCTTGAAAATGTGACCTAAGATGTGTTTAGTGTTAATTCAAAAGTAAATTGTCTATGCTATGGGCATGAAAGATCTTGGGGCAGAATGTAATGGGAATGCAAATTTGGAAGATCTTCCCTACCCCTAAGCTAAAGTGCACCTGAAGCCTGGGGTGGGAGGCTTGTTTTTCAGTAGATACTTCTTGATTGGCCAGTGGGTCAATAAGGTTGTTAAATTCTCTGAGCCAGGAGAAGGCTATATAAGCCCTGATGTGAGGCTTTGTTTCGGGGGCTCACTTTGAGAAGTGTTCTGTGATTTGATCTGTATTCTGGGAAGCCGTTGTCCAGAGGGCCCCCCCCCCCCTGCTTTGAAAAACCCAGATGTGGAAACCCAGATGTTGATTGGGTATGGATGTAATGGTTGGACAGTTTGAAATTTGTCCACTTGATCTGTTTCTGTCTTGATAATTCTGCCTGTATAATTTCAAGTTCAGGGTGCTGAACTTTTTCCCCTGAACGAGGTAAACGATATATTTTTGACTGATAAAGTAAGCTTGTTAACCCATTTTGAGTTGCTTTCCTTTAACAAAGCAGATCTAGGAACCTGTATTGGCAGCAAACCCTGAGGACGCTTGGGGTGCTTGCTGCTACATGGAGCTATGAACTAATGCAAACATTCTGAAAAGCAATTTGGAACTATGCCCAAAGGACTATTAAACTTTGATCCAGCAATAACACTACTATATAACAAAAACATAAAAAAGGAGGGTGGAAGGTCCTATTTTGCATAAAAATATTTATAGCAGCTTTTTGATGGTGGCCAAGAATTTGAGATTGAAGGAAGGCCTATCAAGTGGGGGATAGCTAAACAAACCGTGGTATGTAATTTTAATAGAACATTATTGTACTATAAAAAATGACAAGCAGGATGACTTGGGAAGACTTACATAAACTAATGCAAAGTGAAATGAGCAGCATCACGAGAATATTGCACTCAATAACAACAATATTATTTGATGAAGAACTGTGAATGACTTAGCTATTCCTGGCAATACAATGATCCAAGAAATCCCTGAGGCTTAAATAATGAAGCATACTGTCTCCAGAGAAAGAACTGATATTGCTTGAAAACAGGTTGAAGCATGCTATTTTTCACTATCTTTCTTTCATTCTTTTATTCCAGTGTTCTTGTATAAAATAACTAGCATGGAAATGTTTTACATGATTACACGTGTATAACCTAATCTGATTGTTTACCATCTGAGGGAGGGGGGAGAGGAGGGAGGGAGGCAGGGATAGAATTTAGAACTCAAAACTTTAAAAATATTAAATATTGTTTTGATATCTAATGGGGGAAATTATATATATATATATATATATATATATTTAAGTCAGGCTAAAAGTGAGAAAAACTAAGATATTTACTTGAATAGTATGAAGAGTCTTGGGGAAGGTAAGGCTGTAAAACAGTCGTCAAACTCATATCCTGGAATCCAGTGTCTGAGTTAGACCAAAGAGTAAATGGGAATTCATTAAATTTAAATATTTAAAAATTATATAAATAAAACATAGAAAATGTTAATTGGTGGTTTCCTAATTCAATATGAGGCCAACTGGGTCATTTTCTATTTGAATTTGACACCATTGCGGTAGCCAGTTCTCTCACCAGTAGTAAAAAGTCTCTCCTAGAATTGCTATTTTCCCTTCTGAGCTGAACTTCACTTGGCTGGAAGAAGGATTATGATGCTTTTATACCCTTTTAGCTCTGATTCTCAGTCTACCACAGGGAGTAGTATTTTGGAGATTATTTCTTGCTAGTATCTACCCTAAAATAGAACAGCTTCTCTTAGAGACAAGTAGACATCTGACCCCTCTACGGATCTGCTTGGTCTTTACACTGTAGATGATGGGATTGAGTACAGGGGCCATGAGCAGGTAGATGTGGGCCATAAGGATATGGACAAGGGGGAAGCATGCTTTGCAAAATGGTGTACTATGGACAGGCCAATCATCGGCACATAGAGAATGAGGACAGCACAGATGTGAGAGGCGCATGTGTTGAGGGCTTTGAACCTCTCCTCCCGGGATGCAATGCTCACATCCCTCTGGCCCTGTAATGTTAGAATGTGCGCTCTCTTCTCTCTCTCTCTCTCTCTCTCTCTCTCTCTCTCTCTCTCTCTCTCTCTCTCTCTCTCTCTCTCTCTCTGTCTCTCTCTCTCTCTTTCTCTCTCTCTGTCTCTCTCTCTCTCTGTCTCTGTCTCTCTCTCTGTCTGTCTCTGTCTCTCTTTCTGTCTGTGTGTGTCTCTCTCTCCATCTCTGTCTATGTCTGTCTGTCTCTGTCTCCCTCTCTATTTGTCTCTCTGTCTCTGCCTGTCTGTCTCTGTCTCCCTCTCTCTCTCCCTCTCTGTCTGTCTGTCTGTCTCTCTCTCCTGTCTCTGGATTCTGTCTGTGTGTCTGCCTGTCTGTCTGTCCCTTTCACTCTCTGTCTTTCTCTCTCTCTCTCTGTCCTGTGAATTGCAGTAATGGACACCTACTAAACAATCAAACACTAATGAACTCTGAAGTGAAAAGCCTCTATCTCAGTTCCACATCTTCAAAAATTTCCGAGTTCATCAAGCATGCATGCTTTCAGAATTGAGTTCTCATATACTTGCTATATATATATATATATATATATATATATATATACACACACATATACATATATATACATGTGTGTGCGTATGTATATATGACTATATGTGTGTGAATATGTATGTATGTGTGTATGTATATGTATATATACACATTTTCCAGACTATTTTATGGAAAACTCACACAAGGCAAGTACTCACATGGAAGTCAGAAGAATTGATACAATCATTCTTAAGGTCACTCTGAAGAACTCTGGAACTCATTATGAGGCTTGGAAGGGCCAGAATGGAGTGCCTACATCAAAGAAGGTGCTATGATCTATGAGCAAAGCAAAACTGTAGTAGCTCAAAGGAAATGTGAGATGCACAAATTTAGAGATATCTCCACTCCAAATGTTCATATAGGCTATTGATGTCTGACCGCTCATAGAGCCTTCTAAACTCATATTGGTCTGATCAGTCATTTGGACACACTGTAGCAATGTGTGACCCCAACATAGTGATATCATTTTAGTCCTCTCCGAAAACAAATTACAATAGCCGCTCATCTATGTACATATTGTATTCCTCCAGTAGAAAAAAAACAGTCCTTGAGAACAGAGACAGAGTGTCTTTTATTTTTGTATACTCAGCACTTAGCATAGCATCAAGTACTTGGTAAATGCTTGTCAATAAATTGATTCCCTTGTTAGCTATCCTAGTGGGACCTTATCATAGAGTTGCCTTAGGCAAGTCATTTTCTCAATTTTATATAATTTCTAAAACCAAGGGTTTGAATAAGAAGAAATCTGGACAGTCTGCAAAATAGTCCCTGTATTTATCAGTCCCAGAATTTATCATCTCATTAGAAAGGAAGTATAGAAAGCACATTAATAAGACTGAGGATCAAATAGGATTAGAAATCTCAATATCATGCACACAAATATATGTATTTAAGAATGTATGTATGTATGCATGTACGTATATATGTACTGTCGACCTGAAAGTTTGGTTAAAAGAGTCAAACAGGCAAGGTGGTATATTAATTCATATTCTTTTATTCCCTTAAGCTAGGAAAAATCATGTATACATGGAGCCAGAGATTTAATTCTGACTGCTAATAAAAAGGTTTTTTTTTAAATTTTAGAACAATCCTAACTCAGGATGTCTATGTCACTCAAACTTATGATCTCCAAATGTGTTTAACCATAGCATGAGAAGGGAATTTTCTTAATAGAGTTGATTGTAAATACAGTAAGATAAGAGAGTTGACAGACTTTCAAATGAAAACACAACCCAGGATATCTGTTTTTCCTTTTACCATTAATATGACATAGCATAGAACAGGTCCTTAAATAGGATGGGGAAAGTCCCCTTATTCAAGAGAGTGTCTTGGATTAAGGCATCTTATCCTTAATGTCCATAAACAAGAATGCTCTTAGTCAGCTTCATCTGGACTACTGGTTGTTGACACAGGAAAAAATATTCTCTGGGTTTACTCAGAGACCAAAGAAAGGCATGTCTTTTAGGTTGAGGTGCTTCTTGTGGTGGATTGGTTCAGACTTTGGCCCTTATTGGAGTTTAAATGATCTTAAATGATTATTAGTCTGTGTGTGTGTGTGTGTGTTTACTTACAGAGACAGAGAGTGATTGAAAAGTTTGGGGGAGTCAACCATCAGGGGAAAGAACAATATATAATATAATGAAATGATAACTAGCATTTTGCCACAATAACCATGTGATGTAAACTCAATTATCTATTTTTAACAGATCAAGAAAATGAGGCTAAAAAAGGTTAAATGACTTGCCTGAGGTCAAATAAATACTAAATTTCTAATGGGAGTTTGAACTCAACCTCTCCTGACACCAAAGTCAGCAGTCTATCAACCATACAACTCAGAGGAGTTGATACTTGACCTAAATCTCAAAGTATTATGCAAGAGAAAGAAATGCCTTAACAAGCATCCCCCAGGGACAAATCACAGAATTGGTAGCCATTGGGTTTAACCTATACTTGACAAGGAGATCCCACTACAGTATTCCAGTAAATGATCATCTAGGGCTAGGCTATATTAAACCTCCAGTGAAGGGTAATCTGGTTCCTTGCTTCCCCCTGTCCCCTTCCTACCCTGAAGTAACCATCCTACTATTAGATAGCACTATTTGAAGGAAGTTTTCCTTTTTACAATATTTCTTCTGATCATAAGCCTAAATTTATTTCCTCCACATCTTCTGCCTATTTTTCCTGGTTTTGATCAATGGAATTAAATAGAACAACTCTAATTCCTCTTCTTCGTATCAATTTTTCAAATGTTCAGTAGTTTCAGTTGTATCTGATTCTTTGTAACCCCATTTGTTGTTTTCTTGGCAAAGGTACTGGAATGATTTGCCATTTCCTTCTTCAGCTCATTTTTAGCAAAAAATAAAGCTGAAACAAACAAGGTTAAGTAACTTGTTCAGCGTTACACAGTTAGTTAATGTCCAAGGTCAGATTTATACTCATGAACAATAATCTTCCTGATTCCAAGTCAGTTCTCTATGCTCTGTGCCATCTAGCTGCCCCCATTCTTCAAATACCTAAAGACAATGATCATGCCCTTACTTCTCCTTGAATCTTCTCATTCCCAGGTGGAACAGTCCTAGTTTCTTTCATTCATTCAACATTTCAAATTGACTCAAGCTCCTACACTCTACTGTTTGCCTTCTGTACATTCTTTAGCTTATCAATTCCTTTCCCAAACAGGAGCATTAGAATTGAACATAATACACCAGATATGATCTGCACAGGGCAGAGAGCAAAGGGACTATGACTTCCTTCTTTCTGAGACTTCTGCCTCCCTTAATGCAACCCAACACTGAATGAGTTCTAGTTGCCTACACATCAAATCCTGCCTTATTTGCTGTGTGATTTGTGGGCAAATCACTTAATCTCTTTCAGCCAAAGCTTCCTTACAAAATTCAAATGAGATAATATATGTCTGATACATTGCAAACATGATACACAAATTCGATATCATTATCAGTAATACATATTGAGTGAGCCTTATACTGGGAACTCTAGATAATTTTCATAAAAACTATTGTCTAACCATACATACTCCTTTTAAAACTATTTTTTTCTCAATTTTTTTTGAGGCAATCAGTATTAAGTGACTTACCAAGGGTCACACAGCTAGCTACTCATTGTCTGACTGAGGCCAGCATTGAACTAAGGTCCCCCTTACTCTACGGTCAGTGTTCTATCCACTGTACCACCTAGCTGCCTTTATTTATTTGTTTATTTTTAAATTCAAGTATAAGACTTTATATTTATCTTTATTTGATTTCAACTTACTAGATTCAGTGTAATGTTCAGACTTTTCAAGATCTTTTTGTCCCCTAATTTCTAAAATATCACTCCAAGTTTTGTGTCATCTGAAAATTTGATGAATATTTGATTTGTGCTTGTATCTAAGTCATTTATTGGAAGAAAAAAAAGAGTTTAGTAGCATAAAGCCAAGAACTGTACCTTGGGGCATTACAACAAGGACCTCCAGAAACATTGGCTGGAATATATATTTTTTAAAAAACTTCTGTGAGTTTAGTCCTTTTACCAATTCCAAATACCTGAAATTGCATTGCATTTTTTTTCTATATTTTCCACAAGAATAGTATGACTTGCTAAATCTAGGCAAACTTTATTTAAATTATTCTCCGGTTTTACTGTTTAGCAACTATCAAAAAAAAAGAAATAAGATTAGTCTATGATGATATGTTCTAGAGAGAACCATGATAGCTCTTTGTAATCAACAAATCCTTTCCTGGGTATTTGCCAACCATCTCTTTAATGATCCATTCCAGAATTTTACCAGGAATCAGAAATAAGCTCAGTGACTTACAGTTTACAGGCTTAGTTCTTTTCCCTGTTTTGAAAATCAAGATGAATGTTGTCCTTTTGAAGTCTATTCTCCACTATCTACCAAATACCATCAATAGTAGTAGTACAGTAATGGAATCTACAAGTTCTTAAAGTATCTGAGAATATAGTGATTTTGGCCCAGGTGACTCGAATTAGTAGAGTAGGTATGTTCTCTCTTACAATATTCTTATTTATATTGGAAACTGACTCCCTGTTAGCCATATTTGTTCCATCATTTCCATTGCAAAATACATGTTCTTCATCAGAAAATAGAGAATATAGAAATGAATTCAGGTTTCAATTTTCTTTTGAAAGCTCATTTGTAAAATCTTGGCATTGTATGTGATCAGCAACACAGACTTTTAGTAGACAAAGATGATGACTCCAAATGCAACTCACCCAATCCTAGTATTTGAGGAAAGACAGGAGTCATTTATAGAGTTCATTGGACTGAAAATGACATTTCTCTCAGAGGGAAGTGCAGATTAAAGCAATTAAGAATGTCAAGCCAAATATCTTCTGTAGGTAATATTTTAATATAAAACCCAAAATATCCGGGGAGGTGTATATATATATATATGTATGTATGTATGTATGTATGTATGTATGTATATATACATATATACACAAACACATATATATGTATATGTATACATATAAATGTTCATTCAAAGAGGTTGGGAATGGATTACAAAATAGGGAAGGATAGAACACAATGACAGAACACTGACTAAATCAGTCAGATAAATAGTTATATTATGAGGAGATTGCCTTAAGACCCATAGAGTACAGGTAGGGATCATTCGAGTTAATTCTATTATACTTTAGTTTCCTTACAATACTATTTTTTTTCCTCTCACAAAAGCCATATGGGTAAGGGTGTGTCTGTGTGTGTGTTTCTGTTTGCTCATATGTATATGTTTACATGTGTAAGAAAGAGAAGTGACTGGGATTCTTGAAACTCCTATATCTTCTAGTATACTTCTCAGCTCAAAAATAACAGTCATTGTGAGATGGTCTCTTAGTAATGCCTACCTCAGGGTGGATTGTATTCTCTTGGGACAGATCAGGTGAATGATCGCCCTACGAATTTTCTTATTTTTCACACTGTAGATGATGGGGTTGAGAACTGGGGGCACTAGCAGGTAGATGTGAGCCATAAGGACATGCACAAGGGGAGAGGCATGCTTGGCAAAACGGTGGACAACAGAAAGGCCAATCATGGGCACATAAAGGATAAGGACAGCACAGATGTGGGAGGCACATGTGTTCAAGGCCTTGAGCCTCTCCTCCCAGGATGCAATGTTCAACACAGAGTGAAGAATGAAGATGTAAGACACCAAGATACCCAGTGAATCACATCCCCAGAATAGGGTTACCAGAACAAACCCATAGATAAAATTGAATTTGATATCTGCACAGACCAGCTGTATTATATCCTGATGAAGGCAGTAAGAGTGGGAGAGGACATGAGAATTACAGAATGGGAGGTATGTCAGACGGATCATCAGTGGAATGACAGGGAGGGAGCTCCTCAAAGCTGCAAATATTCCAATTCTAGCAATGCGCTGTGGGGTGAGGATAGTGGCATACCTTAATGGATGGCAGATAGCTACATAGCGATCAAAAGCCATTGCTAGAAGCACTCCTGATTCTGTGAAAGAGAAGGAATGGATGAAAAACATCTGTATCACACAAGTGTTGAATTCAATCTCCCTGGATATGGACCACAACACTTTGAGGACAGATATAAGGGTGGGAAGGGACATGCCCATGTCTGCAAAGGACAACATGGCCAAGAAATAGTACATGGGTTCATGCAGACTTGGGTCAGTCCGGATAACATGAAGGATGGTGCAGTTACCCACTATGCCAATAAAGTAGAGGATGCAGAAGGGTATAGAGATCCAGTGGTGCATCACCTCATAACCAGGGATTCCAGTAAGGTAGAATGTGGAGGAAGGGGTAATACTGGCATTGAAATCTGCCATGGAACAGCCTCCAGGGCCACAATCTCATGCCCTTAAAGAAAATGAAAGACACATGAAAGGTTAGAATGAGGGGTTCACTATATATTGTGATATTGTTCCTCACCACAACCTTCCTACGTCCATCTTCTCATTTTTTCATTTTATGTTCCTTCTCCTTAGCTTCCCTCCTCTCATCTGATGAATAATCATAAAACAATTCTGGTGTTCGTTTCCATATTTTTAACACTATTATTATTCTGAAATTGATTTTATTCAAATAGAACACCTAGAAAATTAGTTCGGAGTCAGTCTTTGCCCTGATTGCCTACATCGTCTCTGTAGTTTGCTCTATTTTTTAAATTTCATATTCGAGGCAGAAATTTGTTTTTATAATTGCCTTTTTGAAAAAGCAAAATTGTCAGAGCCTGAAAGGGGAATATCCCAGCTTAGGGAAGGAGAGGATATTTAAGACAATAGTCATCAATCTCACAAGAGAAGGGAAAGTAGTAATATGTATTCATATAAGGATGGGTAGGTAAAAGGGAAATAGGGTCAAAAGAAAAGCCATATTGAAATAGCAGGTTGAAAAGGTAGAAATAGCTCTTTCTGTCCCATAATGGCACAAGTTCTAAAGATCTATTAATCTTTATCGATTTCAAATTCTTCTTGCTTGATCTTGGTTTAGCCAAAAGTGGTCTTTTTGACCTGTGGTAGCAGAGAGGATGCACCATTTCTTGACATGAGTTATGCAATTTTAGAATAAATCTCTGTTTCAGCATAAATGAGCAGTCATAGCTAACCTGTAGGTTTTGCCTTCATTTTCCCCAGTTCTCATGCAAGAACATCCAAAAGACAATATGGAGTCTTCCATATCTTGTACTCAAGTCAATCTAACAGCTTAATTCTTCCCTGTCTACTCCTCCGGAATACAACAACCTCTCCCTAAGGACAGTGACTCTCCTGTTATGAAGGCAATATGATAATGTGTTTTCTATATATTAAAATTACCGTGGTGGCTGGGGTATTTGGCAGGGAAGAATGGTTCATCCAGATTCCCATTTGTTCCATACAGAGTTACTTTCTATATGGACTAATTAATGCATCTCCAAGCATGGTACCAACGGATGAAAGGCAGACTTTTATTGATTTCTCTGCTCATTTGTTATAATGGATTTTCCTTCCATGAAATACTGTATTATGTTTTCAGTATTTAGTGATGTTGGGAAAGTTAATGTTATAGAATGACTACTCTACTTGGAGATCTGAATTCCAATTCCAGTTCTATAATTTATAACCTGTGTGACCTCAGGGAAGTCCACCAGGGAGTGCACTAAAAGGCTCAGATTTTTTCATAATCTTCACTGTCATTTATACTTCATTTTGTGCTCTTAAAATTTACTTTTGGACCCAAATGAATAGCCTGCATATTTTAAATTTTAATTTGGCTACTTGATTAGCTATAAATATAATTTCATATCCTGATTATGTCATCTTAAAAATGAGGTCTTCCCTTTCTCAGTATTGGGGCAGTTGGAGGAAACATAGAAAAAGAGAGAGAAAGAGAGAGAGAGAGAGAGAGAGAGAGAGA
>NW_027187256.1:1750678-1833391 GCF_028583685.1 Petaurus breviceps papuanus | reverse complement strand
AGAGAGAGAGAGAGAGAGAGAGAGAGAGAGAGAGAGATGGCACAGGGAGATTTGAATATGAAGAGATGAAATCTATAAAAATAAAACCAAGGGGTGAGAGGAATATATTGGGAGACGGAGAAAGGGAGAGAATAGAGTAAATTATGTCACATAAAAGAGGCAAGAAAAAGTTTTCACAATTGAGGGGAAAATGGGGAAGGTGAGAGAGAATGAGTGAACCACAATCTCATTGGATGTGGCTTAAAAGGGAATAATATTCATACTTGGTTGAGTATTTTATCCTACAAGAAAGTGTGGAGGAAAGGGATGGGGGGGAATGATGGAAGGGAGGGCACACTGAGGGAAGGGGTAGTCAGAAGAAAACACGTTGCAAAAGACAGGGTCAGAGGAGAAAATAGAATAAGTGAGGCAGCAGAATAGGATGGAGGGAAATACAGTTTTTCTTTCATAACATGACTATGATGGCAGTGTTTTGCATAAATACACATGTATAACCTAAGAAAATGAGGTCTTCTCTAGCCATGTATCACCTGCAATGTTGATAAACTTCCCACCTATCCCTTCACCTCAGACATTGCTAAAGCTGTTAAAACAGCTCAAGTCCCTACTGTCCTTCCCCTACATTCTCAATTTCACACTAAACCCCCTTTCTTCTTCCCCATTCCTGAGTCCTTGCTTTGCCCCTCTGTGGTTGCTGTTTCCCCAACAACAACTCACTCAGTTGCAGGATGATTGCTCTCAGTCTGGACAAATGGCTTCCTAAGCCCTTAAGTTGGGGAAATGAATTGTATAGTTGCTTGTCTCTCCAAGTGCTATGTCTGATGTCAGAAAAGGAAAGCAGGTCAGTGCCCATATCTCAGGAAAATCTCTCTGTTTATGGAACTGTTTGTGTCCCTTGTGAAAAAAAAAACCCTGTCCTAATGAAAATAAGAAACCATGGGGAGTCCCCTGGTGAGGAAGTGTTTGCCTTCCCAACTTTCTTGCCTGTCTTTTGTATGAAACTACTGGATATCTAATAGTGTAGTTAGTTCTCCAATTTCCATCCTTGTCAAGGGGACCCCATTGAAGTATATTTAATTTTCCAGGCACATATTCATGGGGTTCCTTGAAATAGAACACCTTACTTAGATGGATCCTTACAATAGTTTAGGAATTGGGACTGGAAGCTACTTTAGAGATCACTAGTATAACCTTACAATATTATAGATTAAAGCCAAGAATCAGAGAATTTAGGGGGCGATGAGTAACATAACCAAGATTTAAATCCTTTCCTGACTTCAAAGCACTGTTTCCCCTAAATCAAACAAATATTTGCTGGCCTGTCCTTTACTAAGATTGTTAAGGAGATGGGAGGCACACCATGTCAGACGTTATACATATTTTTCAGTGTACAAACTACTATAAAAATAACTCACTCCAAAAACAATCGTAATGCAATGTCATTAATTGCCTGGCACAAGCAACAAGATTTCAGAGGATAGACAATGGCAAAGATCAGTGTGATCAGACAGGACTTCTTGCATTAGATTGGACTTCTAGAGGGGTATATTTTGAAAGATGGAAAGGATATAAGAAGAAATTAACAAAGTGGAGGGAATAGGTGAGGAGTTTAAATTCTACGGTCTGGGGGGGGGCACAAGATGTACACATATGTGCCGATATAAAAAATACAATGTAACTTATGTTGGGACACAACAGAAAAATCAAGAAAACCTCTTTAAGGGGGTGGTAACTGAGGTGATCTTTCAATGAAGCCAGAAATTTTAAGAGAACAAAGTAAGGAGACAAAGTTTTCCATGTATAGATCATAAAAAGCTTGTACAGTAGATGGAACGTGTTTCATAGTAAATATTCAACAGATAAATTTGGATGGGTTTTAAGAATATGAGAGATGTAAAATCATGCTGGCGTGATAAGCTGAAATTTTACTGGGAATGACCTTCAATGCTGAAAATAATAGTTCATTTTTTTCCCTTCATAAGAAGCTTTGGGAGTTTCTTGAGTAAAATAATGTAGTCAGAGCTCTGCTGTGTCAATTATTTCACAATGTACTTATCAGAAAAAAAGGTTTCACAAAACTTCAAGTGCCATGTAAAAGTGACTTATTTATTATATGTAGGATTTAGAAGAGGGATGTCAATCTTGGAAATAAAAACACACATAGCAAGGGGGTTAGTCTTTCTGTGATAACCCGTCTCTGTACCACCTTTTCAATCTTGGTATCACTTCTCTGTAACTCCCCATATCTGAAATGTTATTGGGCGGTAATCTTTTGGTTTCCGAGCTAATCTGCACTTCCATCTGCTTGTTTTATTAAATGTAGAAAATTAATCAGTTATTTCAAGTGTCTTTCCTTTCCCTACCAAACAAACCTATGGTCCTCAATGGTACTGTGTTATCTCAGCAGCTGAGGTGTGTTAGACTGCCCAAAAGGGTATGCTGTTCCAATATGGGTCATTCTACTATATGACGTACCGTTCATACTTCATTCAATCAGTATTCTTTGGGGATTTGCTTAATTGCCCTAGCATTTAGAGCTGGCTCATTGCAGAGATGGGTTATATGGGAAAGGAGCTTATAAAACTGCAGCAACTACATCAGAAACGAATCTAGATCAGAAAAAGAAATGTTTATTCTGTATACAGCCATTTAATGGAGAAATCAGTTGAAACAAGTATGTTTTTTCTAATCCATCAATTGAAATCTAAGTCTATATTCTAGTCACATGGCCACAAGCACTCTATAACAAAAACCTTTCACCTTGATACTGGCTTGCTACTTCAGGGCAACGTAAAAATAGCTGGGATGTAGGCAGCTGGCAGCAGTTATAAATTTTCCATGCTAAATATGAGAAAGAAAGCAGGCAAAAATAGAGAAAAGATGAAATATTACATATGGAAGAAACCAATGTTCATGGATAAGAGCCAGCCTGCAATATGAATAGGCAGCTTTTGGACAAAGAAATCAAAGTCATATGAAAAAATATTTACATCAATATTGGTTGGAGAAAAGTAAATTAAAAAAAACTTTGAGGTACCACCTCACATTTTTCAGAGTGTCTAACATAATAATATTGGCTAATAAAAAATTAGATGGTGCATTTTGAAGGGGATGTGGTAAGACTGGGATACTAAATGGTGGAGCTATGAACTAATCTAAACATTCTGAAAAGCAATTCGGAACTATGCCCAAAGGATTATTAAACTCTGATCCAGCAATAACACTACTATATACTAAAAACATCAAAAAGGAGGGGGGAAGGTCCTATTTTGCATAAAAATATTTATAGCAGCTTTTTTGTGGTGGCCAAGAATTTGAGATTGAAGGAAGGCCTATCAAGTGGGGAATAGGTAAATAAACTGTGGTGTGTAATTTTAATGGAACATTGTTGTACTGTAAAAAGTGACAAGCAGGATGACTTGGGAAGACTTACATAAACTAATGCAAAGTGAAGTGAGCAGCATCAGGAGAATATTGCACTCAGTAACAACAATACTATTTGATGAAGAACTGTGAATGACTTAGCTATTCCTGGCAATACAATGATCCAAGAAAATCCCCGAGGCCTAAATAATGAAGCATACTGTCTCCAGAGAAAGAACTGATATTGTTTGAAAACAGGTCGAAGCATGCTATTTTTCACTATCTTTCTTTCATTCTTTTATTCCAGTGTTCTTGTACAAAATAACTAGTATGGAAATGTTTTACATGATTACACGTGTATAACCTAATCTGATTGTTTACCATCTGAGGGAGGGGGGAGAGGAGGGAGGGAGGCAGGGATAGAATTTAGAACTCAAAACATTAAAAATATTAAATATTGTTTTGACATCTAATGGGGGAAATCATATATATATATTAAAGTCAGGCTAAAAGTGACAAAAACTAAGATATTTACTTGAATAGTATGAAGAGTCTTGGGGAAGATAAGACTGTAAAACAGTTGTCAAACTCATGTCCTGGGAGCCAGTGTCTGAGTTAGATCAAACTGTAAATGGGAAATCATTAACTTTAAATATTTAAAAAATTACATAAATATAAATAAAACATAGAAAATGTTAATTTGTGGCTTCCTAATTCACTATGACAACTGGGTCATTTTCTATTTGAATTTGACACCACTGCTGTAGCTAGTTCTCTCACCAGGAGTAAAAAGTCTCTCCTAGAATTGCTATTTTCCCTTCTGAGCTGAACTTCACTTGGCTGGAAGAAGGATTATGATGCTTCTATACCCTTTTAGCTCTGATTCTCAGTCTACCACAGGGACTAGTATCTTGGAGATTATTTCTTCATAGTATCTACCCTAAAATAGAACAGATTTTCTTAGAGACAAGTAGACATATAACCCCTCTACAGATCTGCTTGGTCTTTACACTGTAGATGATGGGATTGAGTACAGGGGGCACGAGCAGGTAGATGTGGGCCATAAGGATATGGACAAGGGGGGAAGCATGCTTTGCAAAATGGTGTACTATGGACAGGCCAATCATTGGCACATAGAGTATGAGGACAGCACAGATGTGAGAGGCACATGTATTGAGGGCTTTGAACCTCTCCTCCCAGGATACAATGCTCAGCAAAGAACGGAGAATAAAGATATAGGACACCAATATGCCCAGAGAGTCAAATCCCCATAGTACAGTAATTAAAACCAATCCATAGATGACATTAAACTTGGTATCAGCACAAGCCAAACGAATAATGTCCTGATGTAGGCAGTAGGAGTGAGAGAGGACATGAGAGGGACAAAAAGGGAACTATGCAAGGCGGGCCAAAAGTGGAATCATGCAGAATGCACTCCTGAGGAAAGCTGCTACTCCAATCTTGGCAATACGCTGTGGGGTGAGGATGGTGAAATACCTCAGGGGGTTACAGATGGCTACAAAGAGGTCAAAGGCCATTGATAGTAGCACTACTGATTCTGTGAAGGAGAAAGTATGGATGAAGAACATCTGTATCACACAGGTGTTAAATTCAATCTCTCTGGAGATGGACCACAGCACTTGGAAGAGTGATACAAGAGTGGGAAGAGACATTCCCATGTCACTGAGGGACAACATGGCCAAGAAATAGTACATGGGTTCATGGAGGCTTGAGTCAGTTCGGACTATATGAAGGATGGTACAGTTGCCCACTATCCCAACCAGGTAAAGAATGCAGAAAGGGATGGAGATCCAATGGTGCACTGCCTCATAGCCAGAAATTCCAGTAAGGTAAAATATGGTGGATAGATCACTACTGGCATTGAAGTCCACCATCGTGTCTCTGCACAGAGCCACAATCCCATCTCACACCCAATCCATCCTGCAAGAAAATTAAAGACCAGTTATACTAAGGGCTTCATTAGGTATTGTATCACTGTATTATTTCCTCATTGACTATATTGATGCTCACCTCCCATATTCTTCTTTTGTCTTTCTGCATCATCCCCTATTATTCGGGGATGATTACCTAGTTCACTAATATGATCCATTTCATCCTTGTATAGACCCAACTATCAAATCATTAGTTCTATGATTTCATAAATAGCATCAGAAGTTAAGTGAACACTTCACCTGATCCCAATAACTTGGTTTGAAACTAGACTTTGTTCATATTTATGTGATCCTAAGTATCCACTAAGTAACCGCTTTGAGCCTCATTTTATTCATCTGGTTCTTATGAAAACTATAAACGAGGTGCTTTTCCTGTATTATAGAAAAGTGAGGGAGGTTCTTGTTAGCACATGATTAGGGTATTATGGATTCTGGACAGCGGCAGGGAGAGGGGGCAATCTCTGAGTTTCTTTCACAAAGGGAAGTCCTTAGTTGAGTGCCTAGTGGTCTAACTTGTTTCCTTTCCTCTATGCTGTTATGTCTACCTGCTGAAGGTGAATTACTATCCAAGGTCTTAAAAGTTGTCCTGAGGATTAAATGAAAATCATTCACTCTGAATCTCCAATGCTTTTCTCCCCCTCATATTGGGATTTCTTGTCTGCATAGGTGTCAATCTGCCAGGTCCACTTTAAGGAACAAGTCCCTTTCCACATCTCAAGCCCTGGTATCCTTTCTATAAGCTCCTGCTCCCCCCTCCTTTCTCAGTCTGTACTAGCTATCCTCTTATTCTTGCTGCATACTCTTCCATCACTCTTATAAAGTGATCCCCAGAAGGAAAGCAATTGTGGAGATGGGACCTACACTGTGCATAGGTTCCAGTTTTCATCTTCTCCTCCAAAGTCCCATGATTCTATTCTTAAAATCTAAATCATACCCAGCCTTCTACACCATCCCCAATTTCTAGAGAAAGAGAAGGAAATCCCATCCCCAGGCCCTTCTGACAAATTCTTTTCCCGCTTAATTCAGGTAAGACAAGATTAGAATTTTCAAAAAGAATGTCTCCTAAGAAATTTAAGAAAAACAAAAAGTCTAAGAAAAGAGGTGACAGGATTCAGAATCTTGATATTAATATGTTTAAATTAGAACTCCCTGCATGCTTTACTAATGTAACTAGCAACACAGTTCCATTCCCTTCTATACCAGTTTGAGGCCTCCCAGGGTCTATGTTTCTGTAACCCACACTGAATTATTTTCCCTTTGCCTTCCTTTTTTTTCTCTTAGATCCTCTACTTCCTCCCTCATTCATTTAATTCCTGAGTAGAGGAGAGTTGGTACTCTGGTCACAGAAACCCAGTAATAGACCCCAAAAGAAAAATGGGCTGCTAGAAAAGGTCAGTGGATCACTGCTATTCCCCATTAAAACAACAGAAGCACATATATCAGACCTCCATTCAGACATGTTGAGCTACTGTCTAAGGAACTGGTCTTCACACTAGCACCCTTTATGAACATCATGCCTTACTAGTTCCACATTGTCATTCCCTACCAAACCTATCCTTATTTTCTATTCCCTCTCCACAGTTTTACTCTCCATGTGCTCCCTCCTCAGTCTACACCCTGTGCCTATCCTTTTGGAAAGGTCTTATGTAGGGTTTATTTTCTCACACTTTGTATGCCACAACTCTTGTCACCCCCCACTACCTTCGTCACCTACATTTCCAGAACCACTGTCCATTCCTCATCAGTTGGGTATTCATTCCTATTCCCTTTGTCCTTTATCTGTATTTCCTTACTATCTATTCCATTTAATGAATCACAGAATTTAAAATTGGAAAAGGTTCCAGATATCATTGAATCTAACCCACAACAAATGAAGTCCTCTGTACAATACCCCCACTAAGTATCATTCCCATATCCCACTCCCTGATGGAACATTTGTAGTTGTGTAGAAGGTAGAACATTGGATGTGGAGCTATGAACTCATGAGTTCAAATCTAGTCTCAGCCTCTTACCAGCTGTATGATCCTGGACAAGTCACTTAACCTCCATCTGCCTCAGTTTCCTCATCTGTAAAATGGAGATAATAACTCCTATCCCTAGTGCTGTTGTGAAAATCAGATGAAATAATAATTATGAAGTACTTTTAAACCATAGATAGATATTCTAGCTGGTATTATATTCACATAATAATAATGGCAATTATATCTTGGATTAATTAACCTGGTCCATTTATGAATGGCTTAAATTATGAGGTGGTTTTTCCTTATAATGAGCCTAAATTTGCTTCTCTGCAATTTACATTCATGATTACTATTTCTTCCCCCTAAGGCCAATCTCTTCTACAAATGACAGACCTTTGAATAACTGAAGACAACTATCATCTCTCTCTCTAAATATTTTCTGCTCTATGCTAAACTCCCTGGTTCCTTCAACTGATCCTCCTACAGTAAGCCTACAATCAACTCATCATCCTGATTGGTCATTTCTGATTTACTCCAATGTGTCATTTTTTCTTAAGCTATACTGTGAAAATAATGCTCCCGATGTGCACTGGACAAGGTAAAATAGAGTCCCGAAAAAATTACCTTCCTTGTTTTGTGCTCCCTTAATGTCCTCTAAGCATGTATGATGCTGTTGACTGCCTTAAAACGGCAATTTCAATTAAATTCAACAAATTACTGCCTATCACATTTCACTTCTTTAGTAAGACCAAGATTTTTCTTTTACAAATGGATTGCTGTCTCTTCGTATTTCTTTTCTCCACTTATACAGTTGATTTTTAAACCTAAGTATAAGTCTATATGTTGGATTCTACTCATTCTTTTAGCATTTCAAAGAACAATTTGAATCTCAACTCTATTGGGATATAATCCAACATAGAAGCTATTTCTCTTGGCATTATGTCACCTGAAATTTCATATGTATGCAATTTATACCTTTGTCCAGATCATTAATAAAGATATTGAACAGCAGAAGTCCTTGCCTATTCTTTCCACCTTCTCTCCATGCTACTTTCACAGCTTTCTTCTTCTTTTCTTACCTCTCAAGGTATTCACTTCCCACTCATAGACTCACTTGGTATCAGTAAGATGACTCTTCTGAGGCTAGCTCCATACACCCTTAGCTGTAGGTTTGGCATATATAGCTTCTCTCTTGGGAATCTCAAGGGCATAAGAAGTCATAATAGAATCCCAAGATTGTCAGTGACCATGAATAAAGCATAAGCTGTTCTTCTTATCCCAGAGGTAGGAAAGCTTTCTTTAGCAAGATTAGAAGAACAATGGGGAGCTGTTACTGAGAAAAGAATCTACATGACTCAACACTCTTATCTCTATTTCCCTTTTAGAGCACTTAATTCTCACTAAAGTATTAACAAATAACAGCTGAGTTTTGCCAAATCTTATGATTCTAGATTCAGTATTCTTTTCATTGTACAATGGTTTCTGAAATAAGTTTTTAAAAAGCATTTACTGAGTACCTGTGTGCCCAGCCCTGTGCACTGTGATCAGAACAGAGAAAGCATCACAGACAGTGTATAGAAGAGACAGGTATTAAACCTAGGTTTTCCTGGCTCTGACTCTATAGCTGACTCTCTTTCCATCAAACCATCTTATATAGGATCCCATTAGAAAATTGTCAAAAAGAGAAAATGGGATTATATGTATAAAGGGCTTTGCAAATTTAATGTCCTATTTGAATGTCCCTAATTAAGAAAAATTTGGAAATCATTATTTGCATAAGTTATAGTTCTAATTGCCTTAGAATTTCCCTTTTGCAAAGGAATTTGATCCAGATATGGTCAGAGGTTAATTGAAACAACAGAAAGAGCGAGGAAGCACTGCACATTATATGCTTATTTGTGGCAAGTAAGACAATATTGGGGGTCAGCTAGGTAGTACAGTAGATACAGCACTGGCCCTGGGGTCAGGAAGATCTGAATTCAAATCCAACCTTAGACACTTGATGCTTACTAGCTTGTGACCCTGGGCAAGTCATTTAACCCTGATTGCCTCCCCAAATATATATATATATATATATATAGATAGATAGATAGATAGATAGATAGATAGATAGATAGATAGATAGAGATATATGTATATATAGATATACATACACATATATACAAACACATACACACATTCTCAAAAGCAAAATAATAGCTTTGTACTGTGTTTGAAGGTGGAGGCCATTTCATTTTTGAGTGTCACAAAATTTATAAAATAAAGTTAAAGCAAATGATTCTATAATAATACATCTCTAAAAAGCAGGGCCATAATGATGCTAGAGGTCAAGAAGCAAAAGAGCCCCAGTCAAACCACCACAATATTACCTTATAAAATTCAACAAAATAATTACCTAATTCATCAGGAGGGTAAAAGCTCAAGAATCCCTAGGGAAATAAGTATAAAGGAGGGAAGGAAGGGGGCTTACTGATAATTCATCCTAAGTCATATTACAAAACCAAAAGCACCACAACTATCTTGTACTAGATTTTTAAAAGTACCAAAAGTACATAAATGAAGCAGATTTAATATTCAAAAACCAGGAACAATTGACAATACTAGTGCAGAATTTAATAAGCCAAGAATACTAACTCCCAGCAAAAGGACACACTATCTACCAAAACTTCTGGGAAACCTGTAAATAGGCTGGCATAAATTAGGTTTAGGTAAACATCTCTGAGAGAAAGCAAGGGGTATAGGTGGCACAGTGGATAGAACATTTAGGCATGGAATCACCAAGACTTATGTTTACAAGATCAGACACTAGATGTGTGAACCGGGGCAAGTTGCTTACTGTGCTTCAGTTGCCTCATTTGTAAAATGTGCTGAAGAAGGAAATGTTAAATCACTCCAATATTTTTGCCAAGAAAATCCAAAATAGGGTCATGGAAAGTGACTGAAAAAGAACTTAACAAAACATCTCCGACCATGATAAGCTCCAAAAAGACAAGAAAATTTTTAAAAAAGAATCAATCTGTTAATAAGTATTTATGAACCATACTTACTATGTTCTGGGCATTGTACGGTGGGCTTGGTATGAATGAAGACTATGAGTGGGTTAGTTGAGACAGATAAGTCATTAAGGTTTTTAAAAAGCCTGAGGGGGGCTTTTTCTTGTTAGCCTATGAAGCTTATGAAGGATGTAAGTCTTAGAAAAGAGCTCATCTTCCTGAGCTCAAGACAGACATCATATGACCCAGGGCAAGATCCTTAACTGTTTCCTTCAGTTTACTCATCTGTAAAATGAACTGTAGAAGGAAATGGCAAACCACTCCAGTATCTTTGCCAAGAAAACTCCAAACTGGGTCACAAAGAATTAGACAAGACTGAAAGGAGTGAACAACAGCAAAAACAGATATGTAGATAGATGATAGATGATAGATAGATGATAAACAGATAGATAGATGATAGATAGATAGATGCAGATAGATAGATGATAGATATAGATAGATATATAGATATTAATATTGATAGTGATGATCCCTTAAGTACTCTAACTTTCCAGTTTCTCAACCTACTTACTGTACATGGCCTCACTTTCACCTTAGATACACAGAAAGATGGTCACTCTCTTCAGGAGTAGAGAACCTGTGGTCTTGAGGCCACCTGTGGCCTTCTAGGTCCTTGGGTGCAGCCTTTTGACTGAGTCCAAGTTTTATAGAACAAATCCTTTTATTAAGGGGATTTGGTCTGTAAAGTTTGGATTCAGTCAAAGGGCCATACTTGGGGACCTAGAGGGCCACATACGGCCTTGAGGCTACAGGTTCCTACCCCTGCTGGAATCTTACCATCATCTACAGGAGTTTTGCTTCTATGTTCAAGAATTCTGAAATGTATTCCTCTGATCATAATTTCTCATAATTCCATCTTTCCTTATATCTTACATCCCTTATGACCCTTCTTTGTCATCACAATGACCTCCAATCCCTCCACACTTCACTTCTTTCACTTGCACTGGTTTATACTTATCTCCCTTCTCAATTCACTCCTGGAAGGATTGCTGCAAGTCTGCACTCTCCCCCTCCAGTTGATTTCCTTGCCCTTTCCTCAAATTGCAAACTGTGCTTGAATCCTGCAGTTTTATATAATCTCAACTTGGCCTCACTATTGCACAGCCATGCTTTTATATCTCCCCAAATAGTTGTACTCTACCACTCACAATGATTATTCCAGCTCTTTTGATCCTTTCTCAAGCCTCCCATTATACTTCCTTCCTCATCTTTCAGGTAAGGAACTGATTTAGTACTTAATGGAAATATAGGGGAAGCTAGTGAATAGTGAATAGAATATTGGCCCTGATGCCAGAGAGATCTAATAAGTGTCTTAGGCTGGACTTGGACTCAGAATACCTGAGCTCAAATCCTATACTACCTAATGGCTAGAATGTTTTTTTTTTCTCTTCTAATAAATAAATCACTGTACCATGGAGTTTCCATCTTTTGTCTTTCTTTTCAGTAATAAAATGATTTTGTTCTCCACCTATAGATATTAAAATTTGAGCTACCTGACTCACAGGGATTCCTATTTTTCAAAAACCAGCATAGGTCTTCATGGAATGTCATCAACAGATTGACCGTGGGGTGATGGCTCTTTCAGCCACAGAAGTTCTTGAAGACCAAATAGTAAATCAGTGCCCAGCTGTTATGTGCACAGATGGGTAGAAGAAATAATCACAATAATCATATTATATATTATTGAGGTAAAATATGTTTAAATGCTGGCTTCCTCGTCTTCTCTTCCTGATCTCCTTGAAATTTTAATTAACAGCCCATCATTTTGCAACAGGTACGATTTTTCTCAGTTCGCCTTAATGCTGTCTTCCCAAATGCTTCCATTTATACTGTATAATACTTGTTTGTACATAGTTGTTTTCATGTTGTCCCCCATTTAAATTGGGATTTCCTTTAGGGCAGAGGCTATTTTGGCTTTTCTTTTAGTTCACAGTACAGTATGATACCTATAACATAGTAGACAATAAATTCTTATTGATGTAAAAAGATGTTAAAGATATAAAAAGATGTTCAATCATTTTCCATTTCTGATCAAGTTCCAAATTTTATCTACACTGTTTCCACAATATTTCTTGACTCTATTCCCTTCTCCCTATGCATGTGGTTACCAATCTAGTGAACTAGGCTGTCATTTCTTTTTGCCAGGACTATTGCAAAAGCCTCCTAACTAGTGTCCCCATTTCTATACATTTCCAATCTGTTCTATGCAACATGATTTATGTAGTGATATTCTTGACCATGTTACTCCCCCACTTAAGAAGCTCCAATAGTTATCTATAGCCTATAAAAAATCTAACAAAATAAAAGAAAACCTGTTATTTAAATTTCTTCACTGTCAGGCTCTGTGTCTGTCTTATTTTACATTATTATGTTTCATATACTTTATATCTCATCAAAACTGTTTTATTTTATGCCCATCACACCTGATATTCAGTCTTACATCTTTCATCTTTTTGTCTTTGAACACACTGTTCCCCATGTACAGAATGAACTCTCTCTTCAAACCAGCATATAAATATCCCTAGATTTCTTCCAAACTCAGTTCAGGCATCTCTTCCTACATAACATCTTACCTAAATCTCCTGGTGTTTGGCTTACTTATACATCTATCTGCTTTCTCTATAGAAGTCAGTGCCTATTTTTCTCCTCTTCTGAAAGAGATTCTGAATATTGTTTCACTTCCTTTTAGAAGGAATGACATCTCGGGCAGTTAGTTTAACCAGCACATTGATGAGTCTCTGAAATGGTAATTAGGAATTAGAATAGGCAATGAGGAAGCAATACTATCATTCTTTGCAGGTGATAAGATGAACTTAGAGAATCAACTAAAATCTACTCAAAACAACTAGCAACTTTAACAGAGCTGCAGGATATAAAATAAATCCACATAAATCATTGACATTTCTATATATTATAATGAAAGCCCCTTAGTAAGAGATAGAAAGAGAAATAATTGTAGACAATATAAACTATTTTGGAGTCTACCTGTCAAGACAAACCCAGGAACTATATCAACACAATTACAAAACATTTTTCATGTAAATAAAGTCCTATCTAAACAACTGGAAAAATATGAATTGCTCATGAGTAGTCCAAGCTGATATAATAAAAATAACTATTCTACCTAAAGTAATTTACTTATTCAATGCCATAGCAATCAAACCACTTAAAATACTCTTTAGAGGTAGAAAAAATAACATCATGATTCATCTAGAAGAACAAGAGATCTGTAATATCAAGGGAATTAATGAGAAAAAGCAAAGGGAGGTAGCTGAACCATATCAGATCTACAACTGTATTATATAGCAGCAATCATCAAGACCATTTGGTACTGGCTAAGAAATAAAGTGGTGGAGCAGTGGAATAGGTTAGGTACATAAGACGCAATAGTCAATGGCTAATAATCTACTGTTTGATGAACCCAAAGGCTCCATCTTCTGTCATTAGAACTCACTTTTTGACAAAAGCTAGTGGCAAATCTAGAGTACAGCATGACCAATACTAGACATAGACCAATATTTCACACACTATACCAAGATGAAGTCAAAATGGGTACATGATTTAGACATAAAGGGTGAAACTACAAGCAAATTAGGAGAGCAAGGAAGAGTTTACCTGTCGGATCTATGGAGAAGGGAAGAATTCAGGACCAAACAAGAGATAAAGAACATTTTGAAATGAAAATTGATAATTTTGATTACATCAAATTAAAAAGGGTTTGCACAAACAAAATCAATTTAACCAAGATTAGAAGGAAAGAAGAAAGCTGGGAAACAATCTTTACAGCAAGCATCTCTGATAAAGGCCTTATTTCTCAAATACATAGAGAACTGAGTCAAATTTATAAGAAAACAAGTCATTCTCCAACTGATAAATGGTCAAAGGATATGAATAGGCAGTTCTCAGGTGAAGAAATTAAAGCTATCTATAGTCATATAAAAAATGCTCTAAAACCCTATTGATTAGAGAAATGCAAATTAAACACCTGTGAGATAGAGCCTCACATCTATTAGACTGGCTAATATAAACAGAAAGGAAAATGATAAATGTTGGAGATGTGGGAAAATTGGAACACTAATGCATTGTTTATAGAGTTGTGAACCAATCCAAATATTCTTGAAAACAATTAGGATCTATGCCCAAAGGGTTATAAAGCTGTGCATTCCCTTTGATCCAGCAATACACTAGTACCGTGTTTTCCCGATAATAAGACCTATCCCGAAAATAAGCCCTCCCCTTACTGTGTAAGATTCCTTGAAAATAAGCCCTCCCCCGAAAATAAGCCCTATTGAGATTGCTACTGTAGTGAAGGTGATCCCCTGTGCTACACGCTACATTACAGTACCCTCTGTATGCACCGTCCCCGTCCACCCCCCGTGAAATGCACGCCACGCTCCGAGCTGCATCCAATCAGAGCTGCAGCAGTGAGCGCGTCATCCTGTTCTTTATTGAATTCATTATTGAATAAAGGTACATTTTTTTGTTCACATTTACCTGTTTATTAAAATTGCTGTCAATGTTCATTAAAATAAGCCCTCCCCTGAAAATAAGCCCTCTGGTGTTTTTCTGTCCAAAAAAATTTAATAAGACAGCGTCTTATTATCGGGGAAACCCGGTAGATCTGGAATGGAAATCGAAAAGTACCCACATGTACAAAAATATTTATAACAGCTCTTTTTTGTGATTGCAAAACAATGGAAATTAAGGGGCTGCTAATCAATTGGGGAATGGTTGAACAAGTTGTGATATATGAATGCAATGAAATCCTGTTGTGCCATAAGAAATAACGAACAGGAAGAATTCAGGGAAAAAAAAACCTGGGAAGACAATGTGAACTGATGCTGAGAGAAGTGAGCAGAAACAGGGGAACATTGTACACAGTAATAGCAATATTTTATGATGATCAACTATGATAAACTTAACTCTTTCCAACAATACAGTGATCCAAGATAATTCTATAACACTCATGATGGAAAATGCTATCCACATCCAGAGAAAGAACTATAGTGTCTTAATGCAGATAAAAGCATACTATTTTCACTTGTTATTTCAAAATTTCTTTTTGTTTTTTACCTTTGTTCTGATTCTCCTTTCACAACATGACTAAAGTGGAAATATGTTTAACATGACTGTACATATATAGCCTATCTCAGACTGCTTCTTGGGGTAGGAGGTCAAGGAGGAAGGAAGAAAAATTTGGAACTCAAAATCTTATAAAATTAATGTTGAAAACTATCTTTGCATGTAATTGTGGGGAAAATAACACATTAACTGTGGAAAAAAGATAGAGTTTAACTCTCAAGCTGGAGAGTTACATTGCTCAGGAGCTCAGATTTCTAACCTTATGGTCCATTGACTGGCAAAGATTCTGTGGATATAATTCAGGTGTCTGAATATTTATTTTTCATAAACTTTGAACTAAAATTTAGTATTTCTTCAGTTGTGAATTAAAAAAAAGAAGGGGTCATGAGGCTTCACCAAATTGCTAATAGTTAAGGATCCTTGCTCTAGAGAGATGAAGTGAGGTACAGAGTGATAAATGACACATATACCTTTTTTTCATAAAACACTGAGTTTAAATCTTGAAGAGAAGCAGTATAATGATAATTTTAAATAATTTTTGACTGTCATCCAGAAAGAGCTACTTGTTGGGACTGTGTTTTAAGAATTGAAAAGTTAGCAGTAGCAGTAATAGTTAAAGGTGACTGTGGCTGTTAAGTCATAGCTAATACACTGTAAGTAATCATTTGGATTTTTTTTTTTTTTACTATTTTATACACTTATAGACAAAAATGAGGGAAAAGTTTATGGGAAAAGATGTAATTACAAGAGAGAATTGACAAATTAAAGATGTTGCAATTTTAGTAGTGCATAATGAAATATGTGTAGATAGATTCCTTGATTATCTTAAGATTTGTTATAAGATAAAATAGCAAAATGAATCAAGTAGGGGATAGAGAAAGTGAGATTTATGCACTTGTCAGCTAATGAAGTATACCTCACAGACATCCAAATATAGACTATATGTAATGCTAGTTGATATTAATTGCTACTATATTTGCATTTCTAATGCCAGCATAGTTCCTGGCAAATAGTAGAACTTAATAAGAGTCTATTGACTGATTCTGCTCTCAAGGAACTTAAAATTTTGCCTAATAGACTGTATACAAATACAAAAATGAAATAAGATAAGTTATAAATAGCTCTCTATGCAGAATGTTAAAATATATTTGAGGGAGAGACCATATTAAACTAAAGATTTCAGGGAATTCTTCATGAACAAGACAGGGTTTTAAGGTCAGCAAAGATGACAAGAGGAAAAAGACAAATTATGCAAGGGTTTTAAGAAAACAATCCACTATTGATGGAACTGTCAATTGGTTCATCTATTCTGAAAAGCATTTTGTAACCATGCCTCCAAAATTAAAATTGTGCATGCCTTTTGGCTCAGCTATATTACTACTGGGACTATACACCCAAAGAAATTTTTAAAAGAGGAAAAAATATATATGTATGTATATATGTGTGTATATATATATATATATATATATATATATATATATATATATATATATAATTCTTGGTAATGCAGTAGATAGAGTGTCAGGTCTGAAGCAAGGAAGACTCATTTTCCTGAGTTCAAATCTGGATTCAGATACTTACTAACTGTGTAACACTGGGCAAATCACTTAACCCTGTAAAATGAGTTAGAGAAGGAAATGGCAACATATGACAGTATCTTTGCCAAGAAAACTTCAAGTAGGGTAACAAATATTCTGACATGACTGAACAACAAATAAAGTGCTTACTGTAGATCTTTTCTTTCTTTCCTTCTCTCTTTCTTCCTTCCTTCCTTCCTTCCTCTCTTCTTTCTTTCTTTCTTTCTTTCTTTCTTTCTTTCTTTCTTTCTTTCTTTCTTTCTTTCTTTCTTTCTTTCTTTCTTTCTTTCTTTCTTTCTTTCTTTCTTTCTTTCTTTCTTTTTCTTTCTTTCCACTGAGTGTGCCCACCCATGGAGTCATTACTAAACAAATTATGGTATATGAATATAATCGTAATATTATTATGCCATCAGAAAAGATAACATGAATAGTTTTTGATCCATGGTGAAGCAAGCAGAACAAAGAAAACAATATATACAAAATAGCAACACTAAAGAGTAACAACTTTAGAACTCTGAACTATAATCAATAATCATAAAAACATGAATCATGGGTACTAATAATGAAACCCATCAACTAGCCGAGGGGGTGATGACTTAAAATGCAGAATGAGATTTTTTTTTTCTAATGTGAGGGTGTATTTTTATGGACAATGAGTATTTGGTACGAGGGTTTTATTTTTCCTTTTTCTTAGTTCAATTTGGAGGGGGTATGGAAAGGAGAAGTAATTAACACTTGTAAACATAAATAAAATGTATATATTTGAAGACCTTTTATGTTTGTTTGTTCGGTGGGGCTAGATTGAATAGAGTTGGATGTGTGAGAGATCAGCAAAAGTGTTAATCTTTTGAAATTAAAAGGTCAGCAAACAGATTCACCTATATACTCAGTGCCAGATTTCTTACACTGAAAATGCTATTCTCATGACTCAAGAAGCAGTGGTAGAAGCAATTAGTGTATCCAGAGAGGGGAAATCCTCCAAGAATTTTCCCTTGGGAGAAACTCCAGCTGCAATAGTCCAGGACCAATTTAATATCTGTACTTAAATGTGTTCCCCAGGTCTGAGCTCACCAGATCTCAGCAGTCTTTCAGGACCACTGAGCCTCTTGCCATAAATTCTGAATGAAGGTGAATCCTCACCAATTTTTGGCAGCCCGAGAGTGAAAATAGCTGTGTCAATGAGATAAGGGAAAGGGTATGTTACTAAATTAGTTTATTCTTTGTTTTACCTGTATAACGAGCATGTGAATGCCTTTGTAATGTTGTATAGGGACCAATTGTCAGGTTACCCTCTTTCCTAGACATCTCCTTCATTAAGCCTAGAAAACATGCTTGAAATTTCACCATTAGAGATCCACTTAAGGGTTATTGTTTATTTTTTTCCTATTAAATTATTTCCATTTTCTCCTGGTTGTTTTAAAAACATTTATTCTCCCAGAATGGTCCCACATTCAGTTCCCCCTTTCTCTCAGTTTTTGAAAGACTTCCCTCTCTCAGAGCAGAGGAAGAGAAGGACTGCAAGAAAAAAAGTCCTCTGAAAGGTGAGGCTAAGAAGGTCCTATAGTATCACAATGTTTACAGAGAAAGGCCTAGAATACTAAAGGAAAATATGCCCCCTTTCCCCAAAGTGATTGTGTTTTGAACAAGAAGTATCAGAATTTTGTCTTTTTTTTTAGATAATTCCTTATGTACCTTTCTGCATCAGTCTGAACCTGTGCATAAGTGAAGAAACCTCCTGTCACATGGTATAAAGACTGTACATTAGACATTTCATGTTTCGTCCTAGAAGGTAGGAGCTTGATGCAAAGGGGGAAATTCCTTAACAATTAGAGCTATCAGAAAATAGCACGGGCTCAGGAGCCAGCAGTCCTGCCACTGGAGATAATCACAAAAAGCCTGAATGGTCCCATATTAGGTATGTAATTGAAGGGATTCTCTTTCAGGCATGGTTTGGTCTGAAGGTCTCTGATGTTCCTTTGCAACTCTGAAATTTGTTTCTCCATGAAAGTGACAAATGCCCTTCAGCTTGGGAAGGACCATCATTGAACCACTTATTGAGTCTTTTGATTCTGTTTCTGTGCTCCTTATCCCCCACCCTTTACATTTCCCCTATAAATCCACTTTATACATTGTAAAAGATTAAAGAAGGGATGAGATGGATGAATACCTCCAGTCTTCTTCCAGAGGGTGATCTACGGTTTAATCCTTGTTAGACAGAGACATATGGAAGAAATCTGAATTGTAAAGAAGTGCCATGTGCTCCTTATCTAGCTTTCTAAGAGTAGAGAATAATGGGGGTCTGGGTATATGCCCTGGGAAAATAAACTTTTGTAAGGTACCCAACACAATGCTAATGTAATGAAATGTAATAGCATTCCTGTTCTGTATCCTTCTACTATGATGTCCTTTCCATCCTGTATCCTTCCCATTTCCAAAGCCCAGGGTCTTTTGTTTATTGCCCCTCACTACATTCACATTAAGTCTAAGAGCAGTCATTGACTCCTGAGTGCCATTAAATAGATGTTTCCTCCATAGGCATCACCAGAATTAAAGCTTTCATCTGAAGGAATGAGGCTCTGATGTAGAAATTTGGATAGCAGTCCATGGATAGAGATGAGCTACCCTTGTGTGTGTGTGTGTGTGTGTGTGTGTGTGTGTGTGTGTGTGTCTTGAGCATTGGGGCTTTCTTAATCCAAGACATCATGTCAGTCAAGTGTGTAGGCTTGACACGTCTTTGGGTATCTCGCCCTAATGATCTCACAATGTATCCCTTCTGTTCAAAACTAAACCCTCCCTATTGTCTCCCTCATTTAATGGTCATTGTCCACAGTTCTGGGGTGCAGGAAACAGCTAGATCAAGTGAAGTCAGTTGTTCTCGATGCTATTACACAGCAGCCATGTGATGTGTCAAGAGTTATGTGCCAGATGCCTTTTACTAAGCGTCCTTCTTCAGAAATGGGATTTGTATTCAGGTAGGCAGTACTAGACTGGACCTGACCACAGTTTAAACATGACTCTGTTGTTTGTTACTCTTCTGATGCACTTCGTGGAGAAGCCTAAGCCCAAATTATGAACTGAAACTGACATCTACAAATGCCTCTGTGAATCACAGTAAGAACTAAAGGGGTAGAGAACTGGGCCAACAGAGTGGCCCCACCATTGTACTGGTTTTTAAAACTTTTGAAATTAAAAGGGCAGCAAACAGATTCACTTACATACTCAGTGCCAGATTTCTCACACTGAAAATGTTATTCTCATGACTCAAGAAGTGGTGGAAGCAATTCGTGTGTCCTGGGTAGGGGAAATCCTCCAAGAATTTTCCCCTGGGGGCCCTAAGAATCCAGGTCCCTGTCCTGTAATCATCTGAAGCTTCACCTCTAACAGTCCAGGGCCAATTTAATATCTGTACTCAAATGTGTTCCCCAGGTCTGAGCTCTCCAGATTTCAGCAGTCTTTCAGGACCACTGAGGCTCTTGGCATAAATCCTGAATGAAGGACTTACCAATGTTATACCCACTATACAACACTGTCTCTCTTTTAACATGTCTTGCATATTTAAAATACATAGATTCTAGCACTTACCCAGGAAGCAGTCACCATTTGTGAAAGAAGATATTTCCCAATTGTGTTTAATTCCTAAAGAAAAATTAACAGAAAGTTGCCTGAAGGGAGTGTGTGTACACACACACACACACACACACACACACACACACACACACACTCAGAAACACACACCTTCTATCTCCACATACTACCTTTGCCTGAGTCAAGAAAAAGGAGAGCAGGAATAATAAGACAGATTGTACTCAAAGTTTTTCCCTGGACTTGGTTCTTCCTCTTGTCTTTGCAGTAATTTGAAGAATCATATAGAAGTGATATATGTAAAAGTCTGTGTTTAGAGAATCTTCTTTCTAATTGAACTGGAATATTGAAGTAAACAATGGATAAGAAAAAGGCTTGCAGTCAGCTGTCCAAATGTGAAAGAGATAAATGAGGAATAAGAAAGTGAACTAGATAAGCAGAATATGACATAAAAAGCTGATACGAAAGCTTAGTAGGCAAAGATTGATCAAGTGATGTTAAGGTATGGGGAGGAGACAACTGTGAATGGGGACCAAAAGAGCTTCTAATATAGCCATGGTCATGACTTGGATGGAGGTAACATGAAATAGACGGAGAATTTGGAGGAAAGAACTTACTTATTCTATTATAATCTCAGGGAGCAGGGTGGATATAAGGGGAGCTAGAAAGAATCCAGACATTCAATAAAATTCAAGAGAAAAGAATGTGGAGGGGATAGACCTGGGTTTGGGGTACTAAATATAAATCTCTCAAGATCTTTGACTCAGTCAATCCCAAATGAGAAAAAGCTGCTTTTTTTCCCCTACAATGCTTTGTGCGATTGTCTTTGCTAAATCAACTGAATTAAGACTGTGTCCTGGTCAATTCTTATGATACAGGGGAAAAACAAACAAACAAACAAACAATTAAGAAAAACCTTATAGCCATATAAATGACTGATATGAGCATAATGATGCTACTTTAGTATTCCCATTGAAGCAAAGAAATGGAGGAGAAGGATAAAGGGTTAGAGGTGATTGGACTGAAGATATGGGGAGCTGTAGGTGATGGGGAAAATGAACTGCAAAATTAAGGAGTTTTGGAATGAGGGTCTGGGGAAATAGGAGAGGGGAGATGGTAGCACTGATGTGATAAAATAGATGAGATGGATAGAGACAGAACCAGAGAACTTCATAAACAAAAGATATAGGAGATGACCCAGAGGTCATAGACCTAAAGGAACCCTCTAAGCCTGCCATAATAATGGCAACAGAACAATATTGGTGGATTTGAGAACTTGAGGTAGGTATCCTATTCATTCACATAAGAAATGGCAGGACCTAAAGAAAAAGCTAGACAGGATAAAGGAAGCTGTCATGCCTTGGGAAATTCATGTACATTTAATAAGAACTACAACTCGTGTAAAATGATCACCTCTTATTTTTAAGTCAACAGGTCAGAAGAAAAAAGAGAAAAAATTATAAAGCAATTCCTCTTAGCAACCTTAGTTCTTCAGTTCAAGCACCGCAGCCCTACACTGGCCATGGTGATGGCTAATGGTACAGTCTTTATGCCATCCATACTGACACTGATTGGGATCCCTGGCCTGGAGTCTGTACAGTGCTGGATTGGGATTCCATTCTGTGCTATATATGTCATTGCCCTCATTGGGAATTACATGCTCCTAGTGATCATTCAATCTGAACATAGTCTCCACAAGCCCATGTACCTCTTTCTGGCCATGTTGGGAGTCACTGACATTGCCCTTAGCACTTGCATCCTTCCCAAGATGTTGGGTATTTTTTGGTTTCATCTGCAGGAGATCCAGTTTGATGTATGTCTACTGCAGATGTGGCTTATTCACACATTCCAGTGCATAGAGTCTGGCATACTCTTAGCTATGGCTGTGGACCGCTATGTAGCCATTTGTGACCCCCTGAGACATGCTACCATCTTTACATCACAACTCCTCACTCAGATAGGGGTTGGGGTCACTCTGAGAGCAGGTATCCTTATGGCTCCATGCCTTTTGCTCATCAAATGTCGACTAAAATATTACCGAACCACTGTCATCTCCCACTCCTACTGTGAGCACATGGCAATTGTCAAGCTGGCTGCTGAGGACATCCGAATCAACAAGGCTTATGGTCTGTTTGTGGCCTTCTCTATCCTGGGATTTGATGTTATCTTGATCCTCTTGTCCTATGTTCGGATCTTTATTGCTGTCTTCCATCTGCCCCAGAAGGAGGCTCGACTCAAGGCCTTCAACACTTGCATTGCCCATATTTTTGTCTTCTTGGAGTTCTACATTCTTGCCTTCTTCTCCTTTTTCACTCACAGGTTTGGGTTCCATATTCCTCCCTATGTTCACATCCTTCTCTCTAACCTCTATCTCCTACTTCCACCTCTTCTTAACCCCATTGTTTATGGAGTAAAGACCAAGGAGATCAGGGAACAGGTAGTCAAACTGATCAGTTTCAATAACTCCATCTAATCTGTTGTCTCTCAAATAACATAGGTCATAACTAAGAGACAGCCAGAACAAATTGTAAATCTGTTACTTTCTTAGTTGCATGAGTCCTGAGATATATGATTGCTGGAGCTGTCATTAAGATAGCTAAGAGGAAAGAATCCAGTGACCATCGTGTCTGATTAACCCAAGGAAAATCGATAGTTAAAAGAGTAGAGAGTTATAAGCTCGTGCATGGATACTGGAGACACGACTCATTCCAAGGCATCATCAGAGTTGTTGCCCTCCTTCATATTCCAGATCAAAAGCTTCCTGCTCTGTGTGATTAAGGATCAATTTTGCCTAATTAGGATCAGATTCACTCCCACAAAATGACACGTGTTCACCAGAACTGATAATTAAAAGGAGTTTATTATAGGAAATAGAACGGTAAAGAACATTTCTTACATATGTAATATAGGCAACACAGGAATGCTAATAAGCTTAATAATATTAAAAGTATTACTATAAGCATAGAAGAAAATGAAAGAGAAAACATCACCAATCTGGGGGGATGTAGCAGCAAGCACCCCAGTGTCCCCAGGGTGCCTGCTCACACAGGTTCTTGGATCTGCTTTGTTAAAGGAAAGCAACTCAAAATGGGTTAACAAGCTTACTTTAATCAGTCAGACATATATCGTTTACCTTGTTCAGGAGGAAAGGTCAGCACCCTGAACCTCAAAGTATACAGGCATAATTATCAAGACAGAAACATCAAGTAGACAGATTTCCAAACTGTCCAACCATTACATCCATACCCAGTCAACATCTGGGTTTCTACATTCTGGGTTGTTCAAAGCCGGGGGACTCTCAACAACGGCTTCCCAGAATTCAGATCAAATCACAGAACACTTCTCAAAGTGAGTCCCAAAACAAAGCTACACATCAGGGCTTATATAGCCTTCTCCTGGCTCAGAGAATGTAGCAACCTTATTGACTCACTGGCCAATCAAGAAGTATCTACTGAAAAACAAGCCTCCCACCCCAGGCTTCAGGTGCACATTAGCCTAGGGGCAGGGAAGATCTTCAAAATTTACATTCGGCCCCAAGATCTTTCATGCCCATAGCATAGACAATTTACTTTTGAATCAGCACCAAACATTTCCCAGGTCACATTTTCAAAGTACAGAACCAAAGTTACCAAAGTGGCTACTGGCCCTTAAACAAACACAAAGTACATAGCATTATCATCTCAATTCAAAACAAGAGTTCAAATACAGTTCTCTGGGGTAGAGGGAAGGGGTATCCTTCCCCTCACACAGCTCCAGCCCCTGCCTCCAAGCACAGAGAGGGGGCTGGGCAACAAAACCAACAAGGTGGGGGTCCCTGAGGATCCAAGGCACTTCATCCCACCCACCATAGTCACAAGTCCATCCTCCCCCTGGGTCCCAAACTGTGGGATGCAGCCAGGAAACACACTCAGTGCCCCTGCTTTGCTGCTCAGTTCTTATCTTTTCCTGTGGCTGAATTCTGAACTCCTGGGTTCCTTCTCCTCCCGCAGGCGGCAGCTGCTCCTGGCTTCTGCCCAGGTCCCGATGCAGGCAGCTCACCATTCCCGCTCTCAGCTCAGCGAAATCCGCATGCAGGCCATTCTTCTATCCTGCTCACAGCGCCATTTTGTAGCAGCAAGCACCCCAGTGTCCCCAGGGTGCCTGCTCACACGGGTTCTTGGATCTGCTTTGTTAAAGGAAAGCAACTCAAAATGGGTTAACAAGCTTACTTTAATCAGTCAGACATATATCGTTTACCTTGTTCAGCAGAAAAGGTCAATGAGAAGGGGCCACCCAAACCAGGAAATGCAAGAAGAAATGTTGATTCCGGTAGGGCCACCCATACCAGGGAATAAACTTGTTAGACTTGTTCTTCTTGCAAGAAGGAATGTCAGCACATTCCTTCCTCACCCTGACTTCATGGTGACCTTTAAGATTCCGGTACTGAATCTTAACCATCCCCCCCTGGCCCCTATAGAATTGGCGCCAAGCCACTATCTCTAAGGCTCATACTTGTCTGTCACCCAATCCCTGACCTTTGTGTTTCCCGCTCTCCCCAAGAACTGTATAAAAGAACGCCCGAGAAGACACTCGGGGTCCTCCATCTTAAGTGTATGGTTGGACCCGGGTTCGAACTCGTGAATAAATGTTTGTCTTCTGTGTCAGTCTTGTAGTCTCTGTTTTTCCCTGGTACCATGTTTCATACCACGTTTCAGTCAGCACCTTGAACCTCAAAGTTTACAGGCATAATTATCAAGACAGAAACATCAAGTAGACAGATTTCCAAACTGTCCAACCATTACATCCATACCCAGTCAACATCTGGGTTTCCAGATCTTCAAAATTTACATTCTTATTACATTGTATCTACTGAAAAACAAGCCTCCCACCCCAGGCTTCAGGTGCACATTAGCCTAGGGGCAGGGAAGATCTTCAAAATTTACCTTCTTATTACAGGGGACCAACTCTTCACTTTTTCACAATGGCTGGGGAATCCCAGGTTTCAGCCTATGAGTCCCAACTGGGGGGGGGGGGGGGGGAGGGTCCCAGGCATAGCATCCTCTCCATGGGTGAGATTCCAAATTGGGTTTCTCACTAACCAACTTTTAAGGAGTTAAGACAAAGAACGCTTTGTGCCAGTGAGTTGGAAAAGAAAGAGTAAACGCTTTGTGCCAGTGAGTTGGAAAAGAAAGAGTAAATTTGGAAGAAAGAGATAAAGACTCAAGGATTGCTGACTGAATGTAGGATAAGCAGGGAAGCAAGCTAAATCAGCAAGGACATGAAAGTGTCTGGAAGGGTAGGTGGAGCCAAGATGGTGGAGTAGAAGCACTACCTTCCCATAGCTCAGGCTTCCACCTTCCCCAATCCATGTAAAAAGGGGACTCTAAACAAACTTTGGAGCTGCAGAAACCACAAAATGACACAGAGAAGCTAACCTCCAGCTGAGGACAGCCTGACAGGCCAGCAGGAATCCAGCTCAGTGCTCTGGGAGTCGAACCCAGCCCCACCCGAGGCTTTAGCCCCAGGGTGGGCCTGACCAGCCTCCTGCCAGAGGGACTCCAGATAAGCAGTAGCTGTGGCTATTTCCAGATTTATCAATACATAGATGTGAAGGACAAGGTAAGAGGCCAGTGGAGTCTGGACTTTGGGACCCAGTAAGTGGGAGTGCATGGCTTTTACCCCTGGGGTGAGAAACCTCTGAGACACAGGCACAGCCAGACAGCTCCACGTGGTGGCTTCAGCTCCTGGCTTGCAGAGTGTAGGGGGACCAAGCACCACTCTGAGGGGTAATCGCTCTTGCTTTAACCTGCTTGGATCTGGATTACAGTCTAGGATGGAGGTTCTGTGGTGTGTGTCCAGCTTGCCAGAGCGTGTGGAGACCTCAGAGAGGGCACCCATCTAATACCTCCAGCAGCTGAGAAAACCCTAGCGTTTGGGACGAAAACTCCCCTGTCTGGTGGCAGAGTCCTACTGTGGCAAAAAAAAAAAAGCCCAAAAGTCAAATAATTGAGTGGCAAAATGAGCAGGCAAAGGAAACAAAGCAGACAGAAGATTCCAACATTACACTCCAATTTGGGGGACAAGAAGGAGCAAGGCATGGAACAGGAGGAAAACAGTGAAGTCAGAACTCCTGCACCAAAAGCTTCAAAGGAAAATACAAGCTGGTTACATGCCATAGAGGACCTTAAGAAGCAGATAAGAGAGGTGGAGGAAAAATTAGGAAGAGAAATTAGAACAATGCAAGAAAATTATGAAATTAGAGTCAACAGCCTGACTGAAGAAAAGAATACCTTAAAAAACAGACAGACTCAAATGGCAAAGGAGGCTCAAAAAGGCAATGAGGAGAATGCCTTAAAAAGTCGAATTTGCCAGATGGAAAAAGAATCTCAAAAGCTCAATGAGGAGAATCATTGCTTCAGAATTGGATTGGAACAAATGGAAGCTGATGACTTTATGAGAAATCAAGATGCTGTCAAACAGATCCAAAAAATGAAAGAATAGAAAGCAATGTGAAATATCTCATGGGAAAAACCACTGAACTGGAAAATAGATCCAGGAGAGATAATTTAAAAGTTATTGGGTTACCTGAAACCCATGACCAAAGTAAGAACCTAGAAAGCATCCTCCGGGAAGTTCTCAAAGAAAACTGCCCTGATGTTTTAGTACCAGAGGGCAAAATAGAGGTTGAAAGAATCCACCGATCACCTCCTGAAAAAGATCCCAAAAAGAAAACTCCTAGGAATATTATAGACAGGTTCCGGAATTCCCAGATTAAGGAGAGAATATTACAAGCAGTCAGGAAGAAACAATTTGAATATTGTGGAAACACAATCAGGATAACCCAGGATCTGGCAGCTTCTACACTGAGGGATCGAAGGGCTTGGAATGTGATATTCTGGAGGTCAGGGGAGCTGGGATTAAAACCAAGAGTCACCTACCCAGCAAAACTGAGTATCATGTTTCAGGGTAAAATATGGTCATTCAGTGGAATAGAGGACTTTCAAGCATTCTTGCTGAAAAAACCAGAGCTGAATAGAAAATTTGACATTCAGATACAAGAAGCAAGAGAATCATGAGAAGGTAAACAGGGAAAAGAAATCATAAGGAACTTATCAAAGTTAAACTATTAACATTCCTACATGGAAAAACAACAATTTTAACTTATGAAACTTTTATCAGTAGTTGAAGGGATTACAAATATATATATATATATATATATATATATATATATATACATATATATGTCTATATATGAGGGTATATGGGCATATGAATACATATGTGAATGTGTGTATATATGTTTACAGGTATACATAGATAGAGGGCACAGGACAAATTTAACAGGAAGGGATGATACTTAAAAGGTGAAATTAAGAGGTGAGAGGAATATAATGAGAGGAGATGGGGAGAGACAGATTGGGGCAAACTATCTCATACAGAAGAGGCAAGGGAAAATGGTTACAATGGAGGGGAAGAATAGGAAGGCAAAAGGAAATGGGTCAACCTTATTCCCATTGAATCTGGCTTGAGGAGGGAGTGAAATACACACTAAATATGGGATCTCACCCTCCAGGAGAATGGGGGGGAAGGGGATGAGTGGGGGGATGATGGAAGGGAGGGCAGGCTGGAGGGGAGGGAAGTTGGAAGCACCCACTTTTGAAAAGGGACAGGATTAAAGTAGGGAATAGAACAAGTGGGAGGTGGGATAGGAGGGAGGGAAATATATTCGGTCTTTTACAATATATCTACTATGTTATTGTTTTGCATTAGCTGCACATGTACAACCTACACTGAACTGCTTGTCTTCCCAGTGGGGGTGGGTGGCAGGGGGGGAAGGGAATGAATCTGGAATCGAAAGTTTTAAAATCAAATATTCAAATATATATATATATATGTGTGTGTGTGTGTGTGTATATATGTGTGTGTGTACGTATATATATATATATATATATATATATATATATATATACTATTATTAATACCATCTTACATGTAATTAAGAAATAAGATATACAGGCACTGAGGCATAGAGATCCACTGGAAAAGTCAAAATGGGTATGGGAGAAAATATGGGAGAGAACAGATTGGAGGTGGGGATATCCTGTGGGGCTGCTGTTTTGGGGGGATGGTGGGGGAAAAACAGGGAGAAAATTTGTAACTCAAAATCTGGTGGAAACTAATGATGTAAATCAGAAGTTAATAAAGCATTAAAAAAAAAGTCTGTGGCCAAGGTTATTACTTACTAAATAAACTCTGGGCGGGTAGCCAGTCCTCCCAAAGTTTAAAGAATCCAGGAATGGCTAGTTCCTGGAGTCTACAAGCACACACAGATAGTGGGGTCATACCAGGACAGGGTCATAAAGGAAAAATTTATAGGCCATGGACAATATCATTATAAGGGGTAGAAATAACCCTTCATGCTCCTAGAAGTCTCCCCTATGTGCCTGATGAGTTTAACTCGACTAAGAATCTTGGCCTCCCAGAGCCAATATATTCTCTCATGGTACCTAGCAGAACTCATTCAATTCAGGCTTCTGGCTCAGAAATGTCCTCATCACATTAGAAACAAGATTTAGAGGTAAAACATCTGCCTGACATTGAAAACCCTTCACATTTAGCCCCCACCTACTTTTTCCTCTTTATGAAATCTCCATTTTAGTCAAATGGATCTCATGGATGTTCCCCAGAAATAATATTTCTCATTCTGCCTCCATGCCTTTAAATAGGTGGTTCTCCACATCCAGAATGTATTTGTTCCTGACCTCACCTCTAGTTTATTTACCTACCCCCCCCTTAAAGCATCACTCATATGGTAAGCTCCTCCAAAAGTCCTTCCCTCTTGCAATTACTTTGTATAACATTTCTATTTTGCATTTACTTCTCTAACTTCAAGGTGTATCCTTCCAGTTAGAATATAATAGCCTTGGGGGAAGAAATTATTTTTTTTCCTTATATCTCCCTTAATGTATCATTCTTTGACATAACAGACCCTTGGCATAATAGATCATTGATCTGCATATAGAATCACGGATCTGGAGATGAAAGGGACCTCATAGTCCTTCTCCTCTCTCACTTTACAAATGAGGAAACTGAGACCCGAGGAAGTAAAATGGCTTGAGCAATATCATACAGGAATTAAAACCCCATAAGCAGGCTTTTAGGGAAGGCAGAAGGGCCCAGAAAAATGAGTACTGGCTTTGGAATCAGAAGACCAGGATTAAAATCCTACCTCCGGGTGTCTGCTATAGAAAATTATTTGTAGGAACCTTCTGTTCTTGTTTGTATTTTCATTAAGGACAGGATCGTAGGTCATTTTATAAAAGTTTTGTGAAAATGAGAAAGTAGGCATAGGAGTAATTATTGATTAATTGGCACACCTCTTGCACACCTCATATGGGTAGTAATATAGTGCACATTTTCCCTATTCCTTTGGTACATTTGTATTCCTGACGTATCTATAAAAATTACTTCATTATGCTGCCAAGGCTGTGTTGACTTCCAGTATGGATTTCCTTCATGTATACTTGACCTTGCCTAACTGGGGAGAACCAGGAAAAGGTCTCCCTCATAACAATTTCTTCTACGAATGGACTTGGTATGATATAGCTAAGTTGTTTGCATTTCTTACAGATTTTTTTCATTGCTTTTGATCATTGTATGAAATGTTGTGACTCATCTTCTGTCAAACTCACCCAAGACAGTTGATGAATGAGTCTGTTTTCATTTGTGTATTGGGTTGCTAGTTCTTGCTAGATTCTTATGTCTTTCTTATGGCAGTGACTACTTTTCAAAGATTTATTTCTGAAAGAAAGAGTGATAACAGTACAATTATCTTAGCTACTTTCCATGTCTCATTTATTTGCATCAATAGTTTGTTTAAATAATTCAATTTAAAACTTTCAGAATTTTATGAGGTGCCCTCTTTATGTGTTTTTCTAGTTTGGTGGTGATTTTCCCTTTTGCTTCAATCAATTAATTGTCCAACTATGCAAACCAACTGAGTCTGATAATCCCATGCCCACCAAATAGTTATTTATTTTCTCTTAAAATCAATCCCCTGATGTTATCACTTTGTACTAAGTGCTAAGGATACTAAAATGGGTCCAAAAAAGTCCTTATCTCAAAGACCTCATAGTCTAATGGGGTAGACAACATGCAAAAAAAAAACAAAAACAAAACAAAACATAACTGTATTCAAATAAGATACAGAAAAGATAAATTAGTGATAGTCTTATAATGAAGACACTAAAAAGAAGGGGAGGGTGTGGCTAGGTAGTGCAGTGAATAGAGCACTGGCCCTGGAGTAAGGAGGACATGAGTTCAAATATGTCCTCAGATACCTAACACAAAACTAGCTGTGTGACCTTGGTGAAGTCACTTAACCCCAATTGCCCTACCTTCCAGAAAAAAATAAAGAAAAAAATAAAGGGGGGGGGGTGAAAAAAAGCTTCGTGAGAAAGTGGGACTTTAGATGAAACTTGAAGGAAGCCAATCTGGGAGGCAGAGGTGAAGAGCAAGATCATTCCAGCCATTGATGGGGGGAGGCAGCCAATTAAAAATTTCAGAGTTGGGAGATGGAGTATTTTGCTAAGAAAAATGAACATCAGAGGCAGCTGTATCACAGAATACATCTAGAACTGCCATGTGCAAGAACATTGAAAAGTCAGGTAGGAGCCAGGTTATGAAGACATTTAAAAGAAAAACAGAAAATTTTGTATTTCTTTAGGGGAAAGGAACAAGGGTCAATACCAAAACCTAAGTTGGTTGTCCAGGAGACTGGAATTTCATGAAGAGTGAGCATCTTTAGACCCTGCATACAGTACAAAGCAGGGCCTGCCCCTACCACAAAATAAGTGTAAGAAGGAGCAGTGCAGAAAAACCCAAGTCCAGAAACTGGAAATATGAATAGACAGAAGAAAAGTGTCAGATATATTGAAGAAATACAATAGATTGAAGGAAGACAATTAGGAAAACCAAAAAGAGAAAATTAATATAAAAAGAAGTGCAAGCAAAGGCTCAGAAAAATGAATGGTCTGGCCAAAAGAATGACTGGGAGAAATGAAATAAGAGATAAAATAAAAAGTTAAATGAAATGAGACCTAGGAATGAAATAAGGGGAAGGAGAATAAATGGTTTAGAGAAGAAGGTAGTAAAATGTACTTGAATTGGACTCTTTAAAAATTAGAATTAGACAAACAGAAAATCATAACTCCTTGAAAAAAGAAATATTTAACCAAAAAAAGATTGAGCAGCTAGAAGAAAATGTTATTGATAATTATTATTTTTTTTAATTTAGTTGATAGCATAAGGAGAAACAACATAATAATTAGTGTGCCTGAAAATTTTGGCCAAAAAATTGTTTAAGTTTTTGTCTGTCTTTAATTGTGTTAAGATCATTTTTGTAGAAATTTTTTAGCAGAGAAGAGAATTTCTATAAGTGATCTGAACCTGAGGACTGCTATTAGATCACACCTGAACCAGATTGCTACATCGAACTTTCCAAAGAACCAGAGGGAATGAGACTTTTGTTTTATTGTTGTACTTTTTTCCCTATGTGCCTTTTATCTGTGATGTCTACTTATCAAACAGGATTGCTCTAATTTTGATTTTATAAAAATGTTATAGAAGGGAATTGTACCCCCGGTTTTTGTCAGAGCGCTTATACATCTTTCCCTGTTCCCCTTCGCTGTCTCCTCTCATAAGTCCTATACTTAGAAACCCTTAAAGTGTTTGTCATATCAGTTAGTGATTCATTAAAGAAGCTGGGCCTTTAAATAAAATCAAATGGAGGAATGAGAGAAGTTATTATTAATAATCAATGGTTTGGAGAGATTCAGATACCTGTTTTTCGAAAGTCTTGATTTTAAAAGTTCAGTCTCTTGAAGGATAGTGCTGATAATGAGATTGAACTAACTTTCTTGTTCAGACCCCCACCAAGGGAGGGTAACTATTGTGTTTTCCTCAGACTTTGGTGGAAGATAAATTTTTTGTCTAAGTTGTCCAAGGCTCCAAGGCTCCAAGTGGTCTGGGTATAGGGATAGTCTCTCTTGAGCCCACCTCCATGATTGCCTTTGGTCTGAGAGAGAGATGGCCAAATGATCATATTTTTATTAAAATGCTGACATTATTAATAAAATGATTAAATTACCCCACCAAAAAGTTTGATGTAAGATTACAACAAAATCAGAATACGATGATTTATTAGAATCTACTATACAAAGTTATAAGCTACCAAAACTAAGAACATAAAAGAGAGAAATATCTCAAAATATATAAAATACTTAAATAACAGAATAGAGATTATAAGTAATCCAATATCATAATAAGAATTAGAGTTATCTGAAATACAACTACCAAAGTGGGTAGGGGAAACTCCTGGTCCAGAAGAATTCATAGAAGAAATTTTTCAAATCTCTTCCATATGAGACCTTTAGTACATCTCATGTATATGGTGTTTCTTTTCACCGACCATGAACTCCCATTTAAAAGACAGAATTCATTGCACCATCTTGTGGTCCATTTTATATGTGCCCCTTGATTTAGTTTTAATTTTTGTATTCTTCTGAAGGGTGACACCATACTTTCTTCCTATATAATCACATTTTTTCCTAGGGATTAATGAAAATCTACCATTTAATTCCATACTTATGTGTGTTTTTCATCCATCACAATTTGTTCCTTTTCTATGTGACTTCAAATTAAAAAAAAGGTTTCTCCCAAATTTCTTTAATATCAAAAATGCCCTCAACTCTCTAGTTTACATTAGATATAAGAAATGTCAGTCTATTAATCACCTACTCTGTGCCCTGTGTGAGTTCTCTATAAAATAGTCTTTTTGGCAAACATACATTTTGCATTCTCCCAACGTGACCAGCCCATGGGAGGTGCAGTCTCTAAAGCAGTGTTTGAATGCTTGGCAGTTCAGTTCAAGTAAGGCCCTCAGTGTCTGGTACCTTATCCTGCAAGAGCATCTTCAGAATCTTCCTAAAACAATTCAAGTGGAAGCAATTCAGTTTCCTGGCATGAAACTGGCATATTGTCCAGGTTTCACAGACATACAACAATGAGGTCAGCACAACGACTCTGTAGACCTTGAGTTTGGTAGTCAGTCTAATACCTCTTCTTTCCCATACTTTCCTTTAGAACCTCCCAAACACTGAGCTAGCAATGCATGCATCAGCCTCATTAACAATGTGTACATCCCTATAAAGTACACTACCAAGGTAAATGAACTTATCCACAACATTCAAAACTGGAACAAAACAGAGGTCTGTACACAACATTTGTGGATCTGACCAATGCCTTTGATGCTGTTAGTTGTGATGGCTTATGGGAAATTACGTCAAAATTTGGTTGCCAGGAGAAGTTCATTAGAATTGTGCATCAATTTCATGACAGCATGTTTGCCCAGGTTCTGGACAAGGCTCTCCTGTTTTCCCAGTCACCAGTGAAGTGAAACAAGTCTGTGTGCTTGCTCCCATGCTTTGTAGTATGATGTTTTCAGCCATGTTGTCAAATGCTGTCAATGAGGATTAACACAGCATCAAGATCAGATACAGTGCTGATGATCATTTCTTCAGCTTAAAAAGGCTACAAGACAAGACCAATGTGTAGGGAGTGTTGGTGAAGGATTTTCTCTTTTCAGATGATTGTGCACTCAATGCAGCCTCTGAAGCTTGTATGCAACAAAGTATGGATCAATTCTCTGCTGTGTGTGCTAATTTTGGCTTAACAATTAACACCAAGAAAACACAGGTGCTCCATCAACCACCAGCATACCATCCATATGTGTACAAACATGCTATATAGAGGATAGATATGAAATATGTTTCAGTATTACACTGAACTTCTTTAATAGTTTAGGGGACTGGAGCAGAGAAAGAGAAAACAAACTGACAGTGATAAAAACTGGGAGAATAGACTTGGAATTAGTATGACCTGGGATTAAATTCTACTTTAGATCACTGGAGTGGTCCAGAAGCTGTGAGACCACAGCAGTCAAACCTGCTGAGCCTCAGTTTCCTTATCAGTAAAATGAGGATAATCATCCAATGGGATTTCTGTGAAACTTAAATTGCCCCATGCTTGAAAAGGAGTTTGTAACTTAAAGTATTATAGAAATATAAAATATTTTTATTAATTTCCAGTAGACTTCCTCCCCAAGCCCTCTGTCTTATACTTCTATTATTTGTCTGTTACTTATTTCTAGAAATCCTCATAAGTATCCTCCTTTTTATATTGTGTTCAAACAACAATATTATTTCTCTTCCTCCTTGGGTCTATATTTACCTAAATATTCCTTTTACCCTATTAATTTCCTTGATTCTCTCACTTCACAAGTGTATGACTATGTCTGTCTGTCTCTCTATATTTATATGTCTAATATACAGATATATGTGTATGTGTAAATACATATAAATATAGGCATAGATGGATATATCCATAGACATTTACAGAAATACATATACATACATATGTGTATGTGTTTATATGTAGATATACATTTGTGCATTACATGTATTTATATATACATACATGTATGTATCTAATTTGTATTTATAATATAAAATGCCCTTTTTATCTTTTTGTTCCTTTAAATAAATTAGAGCTTACTGTAGTAAAGATTCTGTCGGGATTTCATGTCTCATTGTGTTAGAATATGTAGTTAGTCTCATTTATTACCTGTATTTGGAGTATTTCTCCATAGATATCTGAGGCCATGGCTTTAACTACTGGCACATTTCTTGGTTATTTTCTTTTTCAAATTACTAGTATTTTCTATTCTCCCTATATCTTATCTGTTACTCTTCATGCTAATTGGTTTTCCATATACATACATATACATATATATGTGTGTGTGTGTGTGTGTGTGTGTGTGTGTGTGTATATATATTTAAAGCAATTGGGGTTAAGTAACTTGCCCAGTTATTTTGTGTGGGTGTTAAGTATCTGAGTCCTGAACCGATCCTGGGTCCTCCCGACTCTGGGGCCGGCGCTCTTACTCACTGTGCCACCTGGCCACCCCATTTTCCAGATATATTGTAACACTTTTTGCCTTCATTTCCTCTTTAAATGCTTTTTGACTCAATTCACAACAATCCAACTAAACATTTTCACTGAATCTATTGTGCACTGCATTCCTATATGTTTCCCTTGTACCTCTGTGATCCTTACTGAAGCAATTTTCTGGCTGTACGTGTTTTCCTTTGTCTCAGATTCTAGGAACCAAAGAGAGATGCACATGCAAAGCTGGAATAGTCCCAGGGACCATCCCATAAAGGACAGTTGCCATGGGTCCCATATTATTCATGCATTGGTGGATCGTTGAACAGGGCCAAACACTGTACTTCATGCTCTCATTCTCTCTCACTGGCAGAGAGTGTCCTCTTGTCTTTGAGAAAAGACATAGAAGAGAATGGTGTTAAAGCAGTTTTAATGGGATTTCTGTCATTGGTCCTTTAAAGTATCAAAGATACAAATTCACCTGAAGGGCAGTCAGGAATTAACTGTATTCTCTATAGCCACAAGATGATGTGTCATAAATCAAAGCTTCTACCCCTTGCAATCTTAAGATCTGGCAAACTTGGTAATGCTCCTCATCTAAAATTGTATTTGAAGAGCAGGATGCAAGGAAAGGGGTTAGGAGATTTAGAAATCCATATTTCACTATAGAGAGTGGCTTGGTCACTTTGCATTCAAACTTTTGCAACTGAAAAATTTTATTTTAATTTAATAAAATTTTATTTGATATAACAGTGCTGGTACATAGTAAGTACTTAATAAGTATCTATTGATTAATTGATATACTTTGTGAGGGAATATTTTGGGGCTAACCTGTGATCCCAAGTGGGTAGAACAATGCAAGTAAAGGAGAATCATGATTTTAAGAGCAGAGGATTAATTGATGCTCCTAGATGAGAATATAAAACTCTGGACACTAAGAAAAGCCTGTATGCTTAGTTGAAGTGAACTGTTATGGCCATAGTAGGCAGAATGCTGGAGAAGACATCAGAATTCAAATCCTGGTTTATCCCAATGTTTATGACCTTTGTTATTTTTGAAAAGTCATTTAGCAGAACTAGTAAATGATATACACAATGACTTGAATGGATGAAATGGAAAAGACAACAGCAATAAAAAAAATTAAAAGAAAAGAAACCTGAAGGCTGTGTAAGTGTGACTAGAACAAAAGAAAATTTCCTTGTGTGTTGCTAATCCCCTTCCTGACAATGTTTAGTCTGTGTGTGAATCTTGGCCATATCAGTAAATAGGCTGATGTCCCTGGAGGTAATTTACAAGGTAGCCTGGTCCTTTTCCCAGATTCTACTCAAGAGCTTAGAGCTTTTTCCCATCCAATTATCATTTGTACCTATTCCCTAAAAAAATCACATTATAAAGGCCCCAAGTGAAGATAGATTGACAGTTCTTTCTTTCCTCCCCACATCAGTCTCCAATAGATCTAGTGGTATCTTTCTGCATTCTGACCCCGTGGGGCTTCCAACATACTCCTCAGGGGACTTTAAGCGTCTTTGCCAACCTGGAGCTGTCCCAGGCCAATCAACTCCAGGGTGACTCTGAAGCAGCAAATTAGATGGGCACAAGGACCAATAGACCTTGGAGGAACCTTGGGCCCCAAGGAATTTACAGTGGCAGGAAAGCAGCCCAAGGCTGTCATAGCTGCTAGTCTGTCCCTGATCTCCAGCCCTATTTCTTCTTTTCTTCCACCTGTTGACCCATGGGTATGAGAAACAGCAAAGAAGGCACAGGATCTTCCTGTAGCCAGGAAAATAGTCTTCAGCGGTAATTCCTGTTACAGAGTATACTCTTGCCACCTGGGTTGGCTATATAGAGTTTTCCACTCTATAAGGGAGTTGTCTGCTCCCTTAAACTTGAAATGATTTAGGTAAGTAAACAGATTTGGGAATGGATGAGAATGGAGAAGGAAGAGCCAGTATATTCAGAAATGTGTGGAGGCCATACATACTATGAGCCAAATGCAACACATATTTACTAGAAAAACTAATGAGTTCTTAATTTAATATAATGGGAGCTAAAATGAAAAAGGCAATAGAGATGCTATGGACATGGCCCATTTTGAGTGCTATATTCAGTTTGTGGCATAGCAATTTCTAAAGGACGTTGTCAAGTTAGTCAATGTAAAGTGAAATAAGGGAAAAAAATCAGGAAGAAAAAAAGATGGGTGCAAGGAGCTGCTGATGTTGAACCTGAGAAGAAATCTAGAAAGGAAGAAAGTAAAAATCTTCCAGTATTTGAAATGTCTTTTTTAAATGTAGAATAGTAAATGTTCGTGTTTATTTAACATAAGAGGTCATGTTGTATGATGAGTAGAGAGTCAGCCTCCAAGTCAGGAAGATATGAGTGCAAATTCTGCCTCCTGTGTGACCCTGGGTCAATGACTTAACCTCTCTGTGCTCTGTGCCCACTAAGTGCTGATCTGCATTGATACAGGGAATTGACTCAGAGGGAACTCTATACACAGAGATATGTATGTATATATGTGTACCATACATGTCATGTCCTAAATGTATTATGTATGTTTGCAAGTATAAATGTATTTGATCCTTCAAGGTTTACAAAGTACTTTTTTGTCCTGCTTGGCCCTACAGTGCAGGAAGAAAAAATGAATGGGAGTTACAAAGTCAGATGTTATGAAGAACTCCTGAACGGTAACAACTACAGCAACAGCAACAGCAAAAACAAGCAGGCAGATAGATAACCAAGGTAAGGCAGTGAGGGTGTTTTTAGGCACCAGCTAGAAAAATACTTCTCAGCAGCATCTCAGTGAATGCTCTAGGTGGCAGCATCCCTGTCAAGGGTAGGAGTTGGCCTAGAAGACCACTAAAGACCCTTCTATGTCTAAAATCATAAGACTTATGATTCTTTATGTCACAATACTGGGCTTTCCGAATTCAGTATCTCTGGATGAGCCTGAAGCAAGAGCCAGAGGTGAGAAAAATTCTTCAGATATTATAAAAATTATTTTGTAAGCTTTGGTCAGTAAGCATTTATTGATCACTATGTGCCAGGTACTATGCTAAGTGCTGGGTTAGGAAAAAAAAGCTCACGTTCCACTTAGTGCCCTGGCAATCTTCCTTCTTACTCCTCCCCATGTCTTCCTATGCTCTGTCTCCTCTTTACCTTGGCAATGGAAAACCTCACATACAATTGTGGTTGGATTGCCAATGAATTGACCAATGATTCTTTGCTGTGCATGACTTCTGAACCTAGTCTGGTGCTTAACTTTGTGGGATAAGAGATAATGCTTCCTCAAGAGATTTAAAAGTTTTCTGGGGGAAATAAGATGACACATGAGACAACAGAGAAAACAATGCACCAGAAACCATGGACAAAATGGTACAAGCTGTGGAAAAACCCATAAGTGATATATAGCAGGTATGTTTTATCCCTTGTGCTCAGATGGATTTGTGTATGAATTGTCAAAAGACCCACAGGCCCATGTTTCCTCTTTCCTTGGTGTCTGCCAACAGCGCTCAATTTAGCTCTGGACAATGGGGCTTCAGTGTAGGGAGGTTGCCTGGATGATAGTCTGCAGAGAAATCAGTCTTTGCTCAAAGCAATGTGGAAAGCAGGGCTGACTCCTGCCAGGTACCTCAGTCCTCACACAAAACAGAAGCAAATCCTAAAATGGAGAATTCAGAGTAGGGACATTATTTTTCTTCAGTGGCTCAAGATGCTTGAGCACTTCCTTATTGCTAAGTACAAAGGATAGGAATGGAAGAAGAATGTCCAAACATCTTTCTATCATCTATTATGAAGATTCAGTTTTTTTGGGTGCAGGTAAAAGCTGATACATGTAAGGAACAATAAAGTAATAAGGATTAACAGGATGACAAGCTCTGAGGTCTTAGAGGTCTGAGGTCTCAGATCTAAATCATGGTCCAAGAGTTAGAGTAAAATGTTTCAAATGATATGACCAACAAAATGCTTTGTAAACTCTAAGATGTTTTGTTAATATCCCATAATAATAATAACAACGATAACTATCCAGCAAGTAAACATCCATTAGTCACCTATTATTTTCCAGGCATTGTTTTAGGTACTAGGGATACAAATATAAAGAATGAAAATGAATGACACCATTCTAACTCTCAAGGAGCTTACATTATAATGAAAGGCGGCAAAAAGTACCTATACAAATTCCTTCAGAATATGTGTAAACAAAATGAATACAGATAAATTAAAAAGTAATGTTATATACAAGGTATTTAGGGAAGAAGAGTATGAGCATTTGGCAGGAGGGATCAGGAAAGTGTCTTTAATAACATCAGCACTTTGCACTCTAAGGACCAAAAAGCCCTCAAAAATTATATGAGGAAAGGATCACAGATGTAGAGGAGGATGGGACTTTAGAGATCATCAAATTCAATATCCTCACTTTATAAATGAAGACACTAGCTCAGAAAATTGGAATGACTTGTGCTGTTACATAAAGTGTGAAGCGACATAGTAAATTACTCTATTTGAAAACACTCAGGGGGTGGCTAGGCACCAGCCCTGGAGTCAGGAGGACTTGAGTTCAAATCTGGCCTCAGACACGTAACACAAAACTAGCCATGTGACCTTGGGCAAGTCACTTAACACCTATTGCCTTCCCTCTTTATTAATAATCTTACCTTCCCCTCTCCAAAAAGCAAAAACAACCCCCCCCAAAAAAAAACCCACAACAGCAACAACAAAAACACTCAAGAAATAGTATTGTCCACATATGCAAATTTTCCATATAAATGAAGCTTTTTCCCTTCAAGTGCAAATATTTTATGTTTTAGCTAATTTGGATAGAAATCTTTTGAAAATTTTTCTTCCCTAGGAACCAATGGATAATGAGCATAGCTACATTCTTTATGGAGTCTCAATATCATCATCATATACTTCAGTTTCCAGACTCCATGGTCTATTTATGGTCTTAGAGCTGATGAGGTACAGAAATGTACCTAAACTAATTAGCATAGGGTCAAAGGTATGTCAGTCAAGATAACTGGTAGCCAATGAGGTATGTGTGTTCTGCTCAATGATCAATGAGTTATGTCAAAAGTGTAGAGTGCAACTGTCTGATCATGATCCCCAGGCTTCCATTGCTAAGGCATGCTTCTTGTACAAAGACTGGAATTTTAAGGGATAGGTCATACCATCCTATCATAACTGAGCCCATGGTGGAATGATACTCTGTGCTTTCTTGTCCCACTTTCTCTCCCAGCCCACACACAAATAGACAGCTGTCAGACTATTCTCAGGGCTTCTGATTTCCAATGCTACTCCCTTATATAAGTGAATTTACCCAAGACACAAGTTAATAAGTTCTGATGGTGTGAATGCTTTAACATTCAGTAATCCTAAACTACTGAACATTTAAGTTTTTTGTGTCAACTTTTTATGCTCCTATTTCTTGCTCTGAGCTAGCATTTTTCATCTTATGGTAAGAGTTTCTCTCCCATCAATTTCATTTTCCCTCTGCTTCTCTAATTCCCTCTCTCTGCAATGCACACTTTGCTCTAATATGGTATGCTCTCCATCCCTGTGCACAGCATGTGAACATTAAACATTGTTGAGACATAATTGATCCTTCCTCTGACCAAATGTTTCTTCCATGTTCTGAAAGGATTTTGATGTTCTAGTCCAAGTCAATGAGCATTTATTAAGCACCTACTATGTGAAAAACATCATAGTATAGTGATTAGGGAGTTGACCACAAAGCTAGCAAGACCTGGGTTCAATTCTTGCCTCTGCCTCATGCTAACATGTTATTCTGGGTGAGTCACTTAACCTATTGGTGCTCTAGGAAATTTTCTAAGACTAGAAGTAGCACAGAAGGAGTGGACCATCATTGATAAAGGGAGTTTCCTCCTTTGGAAGATCTTTGTATCAATGAAATCACAAGTCTAGTCATTAACCCTGTACTTACATGGAATCTCTGGTGATAGGTACTGGGACAGAAAGGAAAAAACAGTCATTGTCCTCAGGAAGCTTATGTTCTACTAGGAGGGAAGAGGGACAGCATAGCATGTAAATAAATTATATGTGTGTATATAAGCACATGTACATATATGTGTATATACATATAAAATACATGTGTATATAGATGAATGACATATAAATATGTGTATATTATGGGGAAAGAAGACTAATAAGGATGGGGATTAAGGAAGACAGCAGTTTTTATGAGCCAGACATACGATTGAGAGAAGACAATGATACAATATCTTGAAAAATGATTGGACATAATTCACCCTGTCAATCCTTCAGGCACCAAATAAACATGAAAAGATGACTGACTCTGGAATGTGAGGTCCTGGGTTCAAGTCTTCCTTGTGATTTTTACTTCCTGTGTGATTGGAACAACTGATTTAATCTCAAAATTTTATTATCTGTAAAATGAGGGAGTTAGACTATGGCCTCTGAAATCTTTTCATCCTTATATCTGTGATCCATGTAGAAGAAAATGCAGACTATTTGCACTGTGTCCTAATGGTCTGTTTGGCCAGAATGTTCCTTTCTACTATATTAATTTTCATCATAATCACCTTATGTTTGATTTGCCACTGAAAATTAAGTGGAAATTAAAGCAGGAACTGAAGTAACCTCCCCGAGAACAAGAGTATGCTGGAAAATGACACACGAGCAGGAATTTGTGAAATTGACTTTTTCTGTGCTTTTATTTTTAAGGATGATGAATCCTTATCGTTTTCATTCTTATGTTGATAAGTATTGAGGGTCTCTTTCATCATGGGGCTGCTAATAGTGTGGTAACTGCTCAGGGACATTGATTCTAGCCTAAAAAACTAACATTTCGTTTGCCTGTATGTCTGTGTCATTCTCCATTCTTCTGTGTAGTATTGGACTGGACCAGATAATTAGAACTTGAGCATGCTGCCCCTGAGTTCTCATCATGATCAAAAATACCACAGAACGCAGCTTCTCAGCTTTTTTCCTGGTTGGGATTCCTGGCCTGGAGGCATTCCACTGCTGGCTAAGTATCCCTGTCTTCCTCCTATATACTCTGACTCTAGTGGGAAACACCCTCATCATCCTTACTGTCAAGCTAGAGCCTAGCCTACACCAGCCCATGTTCTATTTTCTCTGTATGCTAGGCCTCAATGATGTGGCCATTGCCTCATCCACAGCCCCCAAGATGCTCAACATCTTCTGGCTAGATGCCCACCTTATTGCATTTGATGACTGCTTAGTACAGATGTACTTCATCCACACTTTCAGCATCATCGAGTCAGCCCTATTGGTTTCCATGGCCTTTGACCGATATGTGGCTATATGCCACCCTCTACACTATGCCACTATTCTGACTACCCCTATGGTCATTAGGATGGGATTGCTGGGGGCTGCCCGGGCCATTATCATGGTCCTTCCTTGTCCGCTTCTCATATTGAGACTACCCTATTGCACCAAGTACATCATCAGGCATGCCTACTGTGAGCACATGGCCATAGTTAAGTTGGCATGTGCCAACACCCTCATCAACAGAGCATATGGCATTTGTGTTGCACTCTCTGTCATGGTACTAGACCTAGGACTTATAACCATGTCCTACATTAAAATCCTCCAGGCTGTCTTCAGGCTCTCCTCCAAGGATGCCCGATCCAAAGCCCTAGGCACATGTGCTGCCCACGTTTCCACAATTTTGGTCTCCTACATACCTGCCCTGTTTAGCTTCCTCACTCATCGCATTGGCAGGAAAGTGCCACCATCTGTACACATCCTCTTTGCCAGCATGTACCTTTTGGTACCTCCTACAGTTAACCCCTTAATCTACGGTGTGAAAACAAAACAGATCCGAGACCGTGTAATGGGACTCTTATTCCCAAACCAGAAGACTAGGGGACACTAGAGTTCATGGGAAATAACTAAGAGTAGATGATATAGGGATGCCCTAAATATTAAGGGTCTACTAAGTGCAAAATATAGGGTGAGACAGTGGGTATACTCAGGTAGATCTGAAATCTTATTGAATTAGAAGTTTTCTCTAGAAATACAGATTGCAACTCATCTCTGTTTGTCCACTTGCGTGGCTCTCATACAGCTCCTCCCATAAATATGAAGCCATTGTTCAAGCGAGCCTGCTCATTTTCTTTGATACCACAAGGTTACTGGTGGAGCCCTCTCAATGTTGCCTGGTCATCCATTGTCCTTCCATGTGAACAATCCCACATCTTTTTTTTCTATCATTCAGTTACATGATGGCATCTTTTACTCCTGTTCTCTTTTAGAAATCCTCATACACATATACACACACTCACACACATGCATATATGTGTGTATGTATATACATACATGTATGCACATATACACATATGTATATGTGTTTTATGTATATGTGTAATCAGCTACCTCTCTCTCACCATGTACTTCTCCATTGTGCTCTGTATGATATATATTTTTTATTCTTCAGAAACTGTTCAATTCTTGTCTTACTGCCATATGGCAGAATGTTGGTGTTATAAAGGTGGGAATTTATTTTCATGGTAAGTTTGGAGTCATTAAAGGAGTTTGTCAGTTTCCTGAAGGCAATCCATCCTATGCTGCTCTTGCTCATCCAATCTGGACCTAATTTTCCATCTGTAATGTCTGTAACAAATATACATGCTGATAGATGAGCTCTATCAGTTATTTATGTAAATGTTATTGCATTACAGAAAAGAGACTTTTTATCCACTAGGTATTTATGAACAGGTCAAGCTTCTTTGAATAATTGCACATCTCTTCTCAGAGCCCTCTCAGCGTTCTAGAGCTTGATGCAATTGACAATGTACCGTTCACAAATAGGAGCATCTAGAGTACTGTATCAGTTACAGGAAATCCTTCCCCAACTTGTATCCGGACCCTCCCTACCTTTTCAGGTTTTTTGGCAACTTACTCCCCACAATGAATAAGCCCAGTGAAGACCTCCTTGCAGTTCTTTGCATAAGACATTCCATCTTCTAGTTCCATGCATTTTCACTGACTATGCCCAATGCCTCAAATTTCTCACCTCCTCACCTCTGCCTCTTGGCTCTTCTGGCCTTCCTTTGAGTCCTTACTAAAATCCTGCCTTCTGCACAAAGCTATTCCTTATCCCACTTAACTCGAATGTCTTCCCCCTATTGATTATCTCCAACTTATTCTATTTGTACTTGGCTAATTTCATGTATTCTCCACCATTAGATTAGTGAACTCCTTGAGATCATGGACTATTTTTTACTTTTGTTTTGTTTTTCCTTTGTTTATATTCCCAGTGTTGAGTACTCTGTCTCCAATATAGTAGATACTCAAAAATTTTTGTTAACTTAATTTGATATCTCTCATCTTTATTTTATTGCTGATGTCTATGAGAAGAGGGTCATTTTACAGAGTTATTTGTGTCGTTACACCTTTCAAGGAATACTGAATGATTTTGATTTATAAATGTTAGATACGATATTGTAAAATAACTTGTAAAACAACATTTTGTTATGTAGACTCTAATAATTTTTTTCATAATCAATAAAAAATGAGCACAGTGAGAGCTTATATTCTCTATGTCTTTCAGTTAATTATGGAATGTTTAATATACACTCCACTGCTAAATATCTTTTACAAAAGTCTGTTAGTTCTTTACTAATATAGTTAACAAGTACTACCTTGATTTATGTTTAAATGACTCATAAAATTTTTGTAGTTTGGAAAGAATTTGGAAAGGTTGATATTTATTGATATTCTCTTAGTCTTCTTTTTTGTTGTTAATGAAGTCCACAATCCCTATGAATGTGGGATATAGAAAAAAATGAGTAATCTGTCATTTGAGAGATGTTCTGTTTGTTAGCTTTTCTACTTTCTTTTTTGGAGGGGGAAACGCAGGGCAATTGGAGTTAAGTGACTTGCCCAAGGTCACACAGCCAGTAAGTGTCAAGTGTCTGAGACCACATTTGAACTCAGGTCCTCCTGACTTCAGGGCCAGTGTTCTATTCACTGTACCACCTACCTGCCCCTCTTTTTTGGAGGGCAAGGAAGTAGGTAGCTACCTTGCCCTCCATATGTTTTGTGATATGTTTTTTCTTCTTTTCTCTGTTCTGTATTTGTGTTTTGGCATTAAAAAGATAAAAGTAATAAAAAAAAAATTAAAAAGAGCCTCTCCACTTTCTCAGGTCTTTATGTATAACCAGAACAAATCAGTATATATAAGTAATTCTTACTCACATAGACATAGGGGAAATCCAGAGGCACCATAATTAATGATTTTTATGCATCCTTCACAAAGACAGGGAGAGATTACTTCCGAAGTCAAAACTTTCTTGAGTAACTTATGTGAAAACTCTCTACTTGGGCCAGAAGGGAGAATATATCTGTATACAATTATTTAAAGCACCTTACTTTTTCGTACTGGCAAAACAAAAAATAAAAGCTACAAAGTAAGTTGAAGACTGTTGGAACAAAGCATGGTATAGAAATGTAATAAACTACTATTGTGCTATAAGAAATGATGAAAGAGATAATTTCAAAAAATTCTCGTAACAAATGTACATAGTTCAGAAAGACAAATTTCCATGTTGGTTATATCCAAATGTTTAAGCTAGAAAATGCATATGGATAGAGAATTGCCTTTATTTCACCTCAGAAAGGTGAAAGAAAAGAAGTACAGGAGTTTTTAAATTGGGAAACAAGCATCTGTTAAGTTCTTATGATATGTCAGGCACTGTGCTAAGCACTTAATAAACATTATTTCATTTGATTTCCACAACAACCCTGAAAGGCAGGTGCTACTACTGCCCCAATTTCACATTTGAGGAAACTGAGGCAGACATTGGTTAGATGACTTGAACAGGGTCACATAGCTGGTAATTGTCTGAAGCCATTCTTGAACTTAGGTATTCCTGACTTCAGACCCAATGCTCTGTCAGCTTTTCTTGTTGAGTCATTCATTCATGTCTGTTCATGGCTGTGGGAGGCAGGAGGAGGGGGTTGGCAAAGACACAGGAATGGTCTGCCATTTCCTTCTTCAATGGATTAAGGCAAAAAGAAATTAAATGATTTGCTCACGGTCACTAGTAAGTGTCTGAGGCTATGTTTGAACTCAGGTCTTCCTAACTCCAAACCTAATGTTCCATCCACTGAGCAACCTAGCTGCCTCTAGTCTTCACTATCTAGGTACCTCTAATTTATATCCCAAACACAAAGGGAACTCAAAATTTCATAAGAACAAATAAACATCTATTAAATGCATAATATACTCACAGTAGATCCCTCAGAGGGAAATGAATTCAAGATAGCCACTGGGACTATTAGCTCTCAATCACCCATAACTTTGCCTTCAATGACGTATATTGAATTCTGTATTGAGAAATGCCTGCCATTTGTATCCTGTCCCTTTTTGGCTGCACTGTTAAATATTTGACACTTAATGAATCCCCATATTTTATCAAACAATTAACTCAGTACTCTGAATTTTCCTATGTCAGCAAAGGCAATTTTTTAAAATTGTGTATATAAGAAGAAAATCTGACACAAGTCATTTTCACTGTCATATTCTCCCCTCAAATGGAATATGACTAGCTGATTTAAAGTCATACGGTTAGGGTAAAAAGAAAGAATAAATTGGGAATGCTAATTTTATTATTTGTAATATCATAATATAATATTAATATGGCCACATCATGAAAGATAAATGAGATGTAGCATAATTTAAGTAGAAAAAGATACAAAGTTAGAAGATTTATGAATCCATATTAAGCAGGACTAAGTGATGGAATTATGATTGAATGTTCTAGGAATAGGAGGGAGGGAAATATAGTCAATCTTTTACAATATATCCACTATGGAAATGTTTTGCATAGCTACACATGCACAAGCTATATTGAATTTCTTATCTTCCCCATAAGGGTGGGTGAGGAGAGACGAAGGGAAAGAATCTGGAATTCAAAATTTTGAAATCAAATGTTTTTTAAAAAGTGTATATATATATATATATATATATATATATATATATATATATATATAAATAAATACTTCCACTTTGATAAGTTCTTTATGATTTCTTTTCCCTGTTTACCTTCTCATGCTTCTCTTGTGTCTTGTATCTGAATGTCAATTTTTCTATTCAATTCCTGTTTTTTCATCAAAAATGCTTGAAAGTCTTCTATTTCATTGAATGGCCATATTTTCACCTAAAACATGATATTCAGTTTTGCTGGGTAAATGATTCTTGGATTTAATCCCAGCTCCTTTGACCTCCGGAATATCATATTCCAAGTCCTTCAATCCCTCAAAGTAGAAGCTGCCAAATCCTATGTTATCCTGATTGTCTTTCCACAATATTCAAATTGTTTCTTCTTAGGTCCTTGTGATATTTTCTCCTTAGTCTTGGAATTCTGGAACCTGGCTATAATATTCCTAGGAGTTTTCTTTTGGGGATAACTTTCATGAGGTGATTGGTGAATTCTTACATCCTTTATTTTGCCCTCTGGTTCTAAAACATCAGGCAATTTTACTTGAGAATTTCTTGAAGGATAATTTCTAGGTTCTTTTTTTTTTTATCATTGCTTTCAAATAGTCCAATAATTTTTAAATTATCTCTTCTGGATCTATTTTCCAAGTCAATGGTTTTTCCAATGAGATATTTCACATTTCCTTCTATATTTTCATTTGTTTGGATCTGTTTAATAATGTCTTGATTTCTCATAAAGTCATTAGCTTCCATTTGCTCCAATCTAATTCTGAAGGAATAATTCTCTTCAGTGAGCTTTTGAGATTCTTTTTCCATCTGGCAAATTTGGCTTTTTAAGGCTTCTCCTCCTCATAGACTTTTTGAGCCTCTTTTGCCATTTGAGTTAGTTTATTTATTAAGGTGTTATTTTCTTCAGTTGGGTCATTGACCCTCTTTTTCATGATTTTCTGGCATCATTCTCATTAATCTTTCCAATTTTTCTTCCACTTCTCTTATTTGATTTTCAAAATCCTCCTTAAGCTCTATGGCCTGTAACCACTTAACATTTTCCTTGGAAGCTTTTGGTGCAGGAGTTTTGACTTTGTTGTTTTCCTCCTGTTCCATACTTTAATCCTTTTTGTTCCCAAAAAAGTAATCCAAACTCGTATTGCTGTGCTTGCTTTGCTTGCCCATGTTGCCACTATGTTACTTGACTTTTGAGCTTTGTGCCACAGTGGAACTCTACTTCCAGAGAGAAGAGCCTTGTACCAAATCACTGGGGTTTTCTCAGCTGCTAGAGCTAATAGTTGGGTGCTCTCTCACAAGCCTCCACTGGTTCTGGCACACTGGTCATGCACCCCAGGACCTCCACCCTAAATAGCAATCCAGATACAAACAGGTCAAAGCAAGAGCAATTACCCTTCAGACTGGTTGCTTGGTCCCCCTACAATCTGCAGGCTAGGAGCTCTGAAGCAGCCACATGGCAGTGCACCTCAGTCGCTTCTCCCTCCTGGGGGCTGAGGCCAGAATGTCCTCCCAGACCCCCTGTTTCCCAAGTCCACTGACCTCTCACTTTGTATTTGGCATTTATGGGTTGATAATTCTGGAAACCAACACAGCTGCTGGTGATCCATTCTCTTGGAGTCCCAGAGTACCTCCAGCTGTGTCTGGTTGGGACTCCCTGGGGCTAAAACCGAGGGAGGCAAGGCAAAGCTCCCAGCTAGCTGTGATCGACCCTTTCTGCTGTTCTACCGGGCTGCCCTCAGTGGGAGATTTGTTTCTCTCTTTCACTTTGTGGGTTCCATAGCCCTAAAGATTGCTTAGAGTCATTTTTATAAGTATTTGACTTGGTTATGGGGGGACTGCAGAGAGTCTTCCTTCTTCTATGCTGCTATCTTGGCTTCTCCCCCCAAAAGTGAGTATTTTCCAAAATAAAAAAGGTGAGTATTTTCTTCTATATCTGTGTGAATTCTCTGATTTCTGTTTACTATCTACTTGGATAAATGGGTTTATTCAGTATTCTGTATTTGTGATGATCTTTGGTGTAACTAGAATTTGGTGGAAATGATTCAAACTTTCATGTATAAACTTGGGGTTTTCCTCTTCCTTTTAAGATATAGTGACTAGAACCCAGTGATGCCATTTCTAGAGCTGTGTCCCAAAGAGATCATAAAAACGGGGAAAGGACCCATATGTACAAAAATTTTTATAGCAGTTCTTTTTGTGGTGGCCAAAAACTAGAAATTGAGGGGATGTCCATCAGTTGGTTTAGTGTATGAATGTAATAGGATACTATTTGCTATAAGAAATGATGAACAGACAGACTTCAGGAAAATCTGGAAAGACTTATATGAAGTGATGCTGAGTGAAGTGAACTGAACCAGGAGAAAAAATTATGCATTACCAGAAATATTGTTCAATGACTTACTTTAATAGACATAGCTCTTCTCAGTAATGCAAGGACCTAAAGCAACTCCAAAAGGCTCAACATGGAAAATGCCACTCCCATCCGCAGAACGAAATATGGAGTCTGAATGCAGATCAAAGCACATTTTCTCTCATTTTTGTTTTCTTTTTAATTTATTTTTAATGCTTCCATTCATTCTAATTGTTCTATACAATATGACTAATGTGAAAAATATGTTTAATAAGAATGCATATGTAGATCCTAGAACAGATTATACACCATCTTGGGGAGGAGACAAAGGAGGGAGGTGGAAAAAACTCAATGGAAAAAAAAATTAAAACTTATGAAAGTGAATGTTGAAAACTAAAAATAAATTAATAAATTGGTTTAAAAAAATACAGTGACTAGGAAAGCAACTTGAACCTAAGGAACAAAAATCATGTTCCTAAACTAGCAAGTTTTAGGGAAACAGATGGGTCATAATTCTAGCAGTGTAGTTCTTACTCTCAGAAGAAAACAGAGCAGCCTGGCTCATGTCCTCTTGTCCCACTCCCTTCAGGCAGGAAGCAAAAGTTTCATTTCCAGAGAGGTGGATAAGAATCCAGAGATATCTATCAATGATTTCCTGCAAGTCACATTTAAATAACTCATGCAAAAAAACTACATGGGTAGCACACAACCCTTATGTATGTGTATGTGTTTAATGTAAATTGTGTGTGTGTATATATATGTATGTGTATTATGTTTGTGTATTATGCACACACATACACACATGTATTTGTAAAATTTACAAAATTGTTCATGTTATCCTTGTGAAAAAAATTGAGTGATCAAAGCTAGTGAACCACACAGTTAAGTATATTCAGAATAATTTAAATAACTATACCCAAATTATACTCATGGATGGACTCATATCAATCTGAGGATCAATTGCCAGAGTACCCTAGGAGATATAGATAGATAGATAGATAGATAGATAGATAGATAGATAGATAGATAGATAGATAGATAGATACACACACACATGAATGTGGGTATATGTGTATATATGTGTATCTATGTATGCATTTATGCATGCATGTATGTGTATGTATATATATACATGTATATACACATATGCATATTGAACAGAATGGTTGAAACAATTCATAACATCTCTATGAATATATTAGTCTATCTAGTTTTTAGCACCTACTTCAACACTTTGGGGCATATTTTTCAATTTTATGGATGTCAGGGGAAACCTCAGAAATGTTTTGATTTATAATTTTCTTAACAGTAATTATTTGGAGCAATCTTGCATGTGATTACCAATATTCTGAAATTCTTCTTTTGAAAAATTTTGGAGGGGTGGGACGGGAAGCAATGGCGCAAGGTAGGCCAGGAGGAGTCCTGACCAACAAGAGGGGCAAGTCGTCCCACCAACCACAAAGGCCATTACCAGGCCTTTCACCAAAGGACTGGGACTGGAAAGAGCAAGGTAAGAACCAAATAGAGGGCCCCTGTCCAGGACAGCAAATACTCCTGGGACTACCACTCCATAGCCCATAAATTAAAAAAGAGCCCCTATCAAGACCTCCAAGGACCAGAATGGCAGAGTGAACCCAGACTGCTCCAACCCCCCCCCCACCTCCCAACATGAAAACATAGTGACTATTGCCCCAGGGAAAAACCCTCAAAGTAATGGCTTGAGAACCCTAGAGGAAGGGTGTGGCTAGGGTCCTGCCTCAAATTGTGTAGAAAGCAGAATAAAAAGATTCTGGAATCCTACTATCCTCAGAAGGAGGAACCAAACTCAGAGAAGAATGTGGACCTCAAACCCACAGCTGAAACATCAACAGGTCCCAAGCACAGAAAGCTCTCCTAGATGAGCTCAAAAGGAACTTTGAAAACCAAATGAGAAAGATAGAAGAAAAAATGAATAATTCTTTTAAAATCAAAATTGCAGAATTAGAAAACCATTATGATGAAGAAAACAGCTCCTTAAAAAGAAAAGTGTATGATATGGAAAACGAGCTCCAAAAACTAACCAAGGAAAATGATTTGCTAAAAACCAGAATCAACCAAATTGGAACAAATAACAATATGAGGACCAAGAATTAGTCAAACAAAACAACAAGAATGAAATATTAGAAACAGAGGTAAAATATCTCAATGGAAAAATAACTGACCTGGAAAATAGATCCAGGAGAGATAACCTGAGAATCATAGGCCTACCAGAAAATCATGATGAAAAAATGAGCATGGACAACATTCTCCAACACCTCATTAAAGAAAACTGCCCTGAGATACTAGAACCTGAGGGTAAAATAGAAATCAAGAGAATCCACTGGACACCTGCTGAAAGAGAACCCAAATTGAAACATCCTTGAAATGTTGTGGCCAAACTCAAGAACTACCAGATGAAAGAGAAAATATTTCAAGTGGCCAGAAAGAAACAATTCAAATATCTAGGAATCACAGTGAGGATTGCACAGGACTTGGCAGCCTCTACACTGAAAGATCTGAGGCAATGGAATTCAATTTTCTGCAAGGCAAAAGAACTCGGGTTACAACCAAGGATCACCTACCCAGCGAGACTGAGCATATTCTTCCAGGCACATTGATGGTCATTCAGTGATATAACAGATTTCCAGGACTTCCTGATGAAAAAGTCAGAGCTCAATGGAAAATTCAGCCTCCAATTACAAGATGCAAGAGTGACATAGAAAGTTAAACAAGGAAAAACACACACACACACACACACACACACACTGTTATTTAGTAAAAGCAGTTTATAGACAAGTAGAGAGTATGAGTATAAATTACACAAAATGATGATTTAAAAAAAATCTTATTAAGGGCTACAAAGTGACTGCAATGGAAGAAGAGGAAAGAATGAAGTGGAAAAGTGTAAATTGTGTCACACAAAAAAGGCATAAAAACAATATAGCAGAGGAAAAGAAGGGAGGGAGATTAGTATTATAGGAGCTTTTCCCTCATTGGGTCTGGTTCAATGAGGGAATTAACAACTAGTTAAGCATAGGACTCTATGGAGAGGAGACACTACACATATCATATTAGAGGGAAAGAGGGTTGGGAGAGGAGCTTCGCATGAGATTTGTTCCTGTCATTCTTGGTGAGAAGAAGAAATAGCATACTTCATTAAGTATAAAAATATCCTATAGGCAATAGGAGGGGGAAAGGGCTACAAAGGGAGGGGGGGTTAGTAGGGAGGGAAGAAGTAAGAGGGAAGAGGAGGAAAAGGGAGGGGCGTTTGTAAGGAAATACTGAGGGAGTCAGTGGTCAAAAGGAAAACTATTAAGGAGGGGAAGGGAGAAGGGGAGAAAAATATACAAGCATTAACAGGGGAGGGAATAGGATGGAGGGAAAGAAACAGATAATAATCATAACTGTGAATGTGAATGGAATGAACACTCCCATAAAATGGAGGTGGATAGCAGAATGGATTAAAAAATCATAGTCCTACAATATGCTGTTTGCAAGAAACACATCTGAAACAGAGCAATACACACAGGGTAAAGGTAAAAGGCTGGAGTAAAATATATCATGCCTCAGCTAAAGTAAAAAAAGCAGGGGTAAGCAATCCTGATCTCAGATAAGGCAAAAGCAAAAATTGATCTAATTAAAAGAGATAAGGAAGGAAATTCTATATTGCTAAAAGGTACCATTGAGAATGAAGCAATATCATTACTTAACATATATGCACCAAGTGTTATAGTATCCAAATTCCTAGAGGAAAAGGTAAGGGAATTAGAGGAAGAAATAGATAGGAAAACTATACTAGTGAGAGACCTTAATCTCCCCATCTCTGAACTTGATAAATCCAACCTCAAAATAAACAAGAAAGATGTTAAGGAGTTGAATAGAATTTTAGAGAGGGTAGGTATGACAGATCTCCGGAAAAAATTGAATGGGGATAAAAGGAATATACCTTCTTCTCAGCGGTATATGGTACATACACAATAATGGACCATGTACCAGTACATAAAAACCTCACAATTCAGTGCAGAAAGGCAGAAATAATAAATGCATCATTCTCAGATCATCATGCCATAAAAATCATATGCCATAAAGGGCCATGGAAAGACATACTAAAAACTAATTGGAAACTAAACAATTTAATCCTAAAGAATGAATGGGTCAAACAAGAAACCATAGAAACAATCAATAACTTACTTTAAGAGAATGACAATAATGAGACAACATACCAAAATTTGTGGGATGCAGCAAAGGCAGTCCTTAGAGGAAGTTTTATATCCCCGAGTGCATACATGAATAAATTAGAGAAAAGAGAGGTAAATTAATTGGGCATGCAAGTGAAAAGGCTAGAAAAAAATTGAAATATCCCCAATTAAGTACTAAATTAGAAATACTGAAAACTAAAGGAGAGATTAATAAAATGGAAATTAAGAAAACTATTGAATTAATAAATAAAACTAAAGCTGGTTTTATGAAAAAAAACAATAAAATTGATAGACCCTTAGTCAATATGATACAAAAAAAGAAGAGAACCAAATTATGAGTATCAAAAATGAAAAGGTAGAACCTACCACCAATGAAGAGGAAATTAAAAGAATATTTAGCAATTATTTTGCCCAGTTGTATGCACATAAATTTGACAATCTTAGTGAAATGGATGAATATTTACAAAAAAAATAGTTTGCCCAAATTAACTGAAGAGGAAATAAATTACTTCAATAACCCCATCTCAGAAAAAGAAATCAAACAAATCATCAGTGAACTCCCTAGGAAAAAATCTCCAAGGACAGATGGATTTACCATCAAATTCTATCAAACGTTTAAAGAACAATTGATTCCAGTACTCTACGAACTATTCAGGAAATTTAGTGAAGAAGGAGTCCTACCAAATTATTTTTATGACACAAATATGGTACGGACACCTAAATCAGGAAGAGATAAAACAGAGGAAGAAAATTATAGACCAATCTCCCTCATGAATATACATGCAAAATTTTTAAATAAAATATTAGCAAAAAGACTACAGCAACTTATCACAAGAATAATACACATTGATCAGGTAGGATTTATTCCAGGAATGCAAGGATGGTTTAATATTAGGAAAGCCATCAGTATAATTGATCATATCATCAATAAAACTAGCAAAAACCACATGATTTTTTCAATAGATGCAGAAAAGGCTTTTGGCAAAATAAAACATCCATTACTATCATAAACACTAGAAAGAATAGGAATGAATTGAGCCTTCCTTAAAATAATAGGTAGCATCTTTTTAAAGCCATACACAAGTATTATATGTAATGGGGAGAAGCTAGAAGCATTTCCAATAAGATCAGGGGTGAAACAAGGATGTGCACTATCACCCCTCTTATTCAATCTGGTACTAGAAATGTTAGCAGTAGCAAGTAGACAAGAAAAGTAATCAAAGGAATCAAAATAGTCAAGGAACAGACCAAGCTATCACTCTTTGCAGATGATATGATGATATACTTAGAGAATCAAGTAAAAAACTATTTGAGACAAAAATAAATTTGGCAAAGTTGCAGGATATAAAATAAACCCACATACATCCTTGGCATTCCTGTATATTTCTAATGAAATTCAACAGCAAGATATAGAAAGAGAAAAACCCATTTAAAGTTACTGTACACATTATAAAATATTTGGGCATCTACCTGCCAAAATAAACCCAAGACCTATATGAACACAACTACAAAACACTTTTCACACAAATAAAGTCAGATCTAACTAATTTGAAAGACATCAATTGCTCATGGCTGGGTCAAGCTAATATAATAAAAACAACAATTTTACCTAAATTAAATTATATATTCAGTGCCATACCAATAAGTTTACCAAAAAACTACACTATAGAGCTAGAAAAAATAGTAACAAAATCCATTTGGAAGAATAAGAGGTCCAGAATATCAAGGGAATTAATGAAATGAAATGCTTGGGATGGTAGACTAGCTATACCAGATTTTAATCTGTAGTATAAAGCAGCGGTCCTCAAAACTACTTGGTACTGGCTGAGGAATAGATTGGTTATGCAAGATTCAGCAATCAATGACTATAATCATCTACTGTTTAATAAACCCAAAGACCCCAGTTTTTGGGATAAGAAATCACTATTTGACAAAAACTGCTGGGAAAACTGGAATATAGTATGGCAGAAACTGGGCATAGACCATTAGCTGACACCATATACCAAAATCAAGTCTAAATAGGTGCATGATTTAGGTATAAAGGCTGATACTCTAAGCAATCTAGGAAAGCAAGGAATAGTTTACCTGTCAGATTTGTGAAGAGGGGAAGATTTTGTGACCAAACAAAAATTAGAGGGCATTAGAAAATGCAATATGGATAATTTTGATTACATTAAATTGAAAAGCTTCTGTATAAACAAAACCAATGTAACCAGGATTAAAAGGGAAGTGGAAAATTGGGAAAGAATTTTTACAACCTATGTCACTGATAAAGGACTCATTTTTAAAATATACAGAGAATTGAGTCAGATTTATAAGAAGACAAGTCATTCCCCAATTGATAAATGGTCAAAGGATATGAACGGGCAGTTTACAGAGGAAGAAATTAAAGATATTTATAAGCATATGAAAAAATGCCCTAAATCACTATTCATTAGAGAAATGCAAATCAAAACAACTCTGAGGTACCACATCTCACCAGTCAGATTGGCTCAGATGACAAAACAAGAAAATAACAAATGCTGGAGAGGATGTGGACAAATTGGAACACTTATGCCTTGCTGGTGGAGTTGTGAACTGATCCAACTACTCTGTAAAGCAATCTGGAATTATGCCCAAAGGGCTATAAATAATTTCATACCCTTTGACCCAGCAATACCACTTCTAGGGTTGTATCCCAAAGAGATCATAGAAGTGAGGGAAAGACCCATAAGTTCAAAAATATTTATAGCAGCTCTTTTTATGGTAGCCAAGAATTGGAAATTCTTTTGAATTGGAAAGCAAATTGAATTGAAATTGGTAGCAAAGAATTGGAAACAGGGTGCCCATCAATTGGGGAATGGCTGAACAAGTTGTGGTACATACATGTTATGGAATACTATTGTGAAATAAGAAATGAGGAGCAGATGGACTTCATATTTACCTGGAGAGGCTTATACGAACTGATGCTGAGTAAGAAAAGTAGAGCCAGGAGGAATTTGTATACATTTACAGACACAACGTATGTGTGACGACCAACTTTTATAAACTGGACTCTTCTCAGGGATTCAGAGTGATGAGTCAACCCCAAAAGACTCATGATGGAGAGAGATGTTTACATCCAGAGAAAGAACTGAAATTGAACCCAGATTGAAGCAAAGTACCTGCTTTTTTTCATTTTTTTGTTTGGTTTTCTTTCCTCTTTCCCATTCTTCATTCCATCTGTTACAATTTTTCTTTATAACCTGACTTATGCCTAATGTGAAAGTATTTGCAGATACTATACTTGATTGTATGCTGCCATGTGGGGGGAGGGAGAGAAAATTTGAAACTCAAGGAATTGTGGTAATGAATCTTGAAAACTAAAAGTAAACAAATTAATAAAGACCAAAAAAAATTAAAAAAGAAAAAAAATTGTTCATAGACTTTGGCTTTTTAACTGCTGGGAAATGACTCTTGGTTTTATAAATTTGTATTAATTCCAAATACATCTTAGATACCAGACCCTTATCAAAGATGTTTGATGCAAAGCTGTTTTTAGTCCCATTTGACAGCTTCCCTTCTTATCTTGATTGCATTGATTTTGCTTGTGGAACATTTAGGCTCTAAATTAATTTTCCTTATTCATACTAAGCCTAACAAACCAGGTATCTAGGGCTGCCTTGTCAAAGACGAATAGACAGGATGGTCACTAAACCATACATAAGGACCCTACATGATTCATACTGACATCAAAAAGCACATATTAATATAATTTGTCTTATTGCATTTTTCTTCATTTTGTTAAATGTTTCTTAATTTCATTTTATTCTGACTTGGTATATACTAGCAAGTGTTATAGATGCATGTAGTCTCTAGGCTACATGCTTGACATGTTTGATCTAGGCAATAGCTACTCTTACTTAATTCACATCTATGAAGGTAACATTGAACGGATGAAATTTCTAATACTATAATTCATGAGCCCTACTGGTGTTTTCACAATATTTTTTAACATGTTAATATTCTCTTGATATAAATTAATAATTTAACATCAATTTTCCTTCTAAAATGATATTTACTGAGGCAGTGTAGTAAGGGTTCAAGTTCTTTCAACACCATTAGGAAGCATACTTTGACTTCTACATCCCCACTCAGTCACTGGAAAGGGTGGACTCCAACAAGGAGCGTTTGCTACAAAATGCCCTCCTCTCCTTCCCATATCAGGCTTTGTTTGTTTATTTATTTTGTTGTTTCTTGTTTGTTTGCTTGGTTTTTTTTGGTGGAGTACTCCTTGGCCCAGGAAGTTCTTTCTTTCTTTTTGTAAGACCCTTCAAAGTCCAATGCTAGGGGTAGTGTGGCCATTGAATGAATCGATCATTTACTCAGGTGGGCTGGTTCCTGGGTGGCCTGGTTCAAGCAGGGGGATCCACAGTGTTGGCTCCTCACTACTTAATTGAAGTTTATTGGCAGACTGTTATTGTCTCAAGTTGGTAAACCCTTATTGTCTTTTTGACCTTTCAAGGTTAACAAGACCATTACTAGATTTGTTATATATTAATATACTCATTCATCTAAGATAAGGAAATAAACATGAAAGACAAAAGAATAGAAGCAGCATACATTCAAAGACACTGGGTAGCCAGGTGACGGAGGGGTTTCCCAACTTGGCAGCTCACTTTGGCTCTTGTCTAGCTGCTGTAAGGGAAAAACATGATAGTTCAACAGGCAAAGTATTTGTGTACACACTAATCTAAGTCTCACTAGCCAACTAAAATGATTTGTTTTCTTTTACTACCATAGAAGTAGGAAGAAAAAAAGAGAAGATCCCTGCCAGTGTACTGAATTGGGGTGAAGCCTCTCCCCTTATGAATATTTGCAGGATCACTAAGCAGCACATAGATTTATACCAGGCAGGACATAGTATGCTTGCTTTAAGGACTAAGGGCCTTTATTGGACAGTACCCTATTAAAGAATGCAAAAAATTTCAATTTCATATGAACTAAATTAATTATTTCATATTTTTAATCACCTCTATCCTTTATTTGCTAACTTTCCCTCCACTATACTGTGGTCTTGTTTTAGAAGTTTTATCTACTGCCTACTATTTTCAGAGTACCATAAAGAGTATTTATTTTAGAGACAAAGGTGAATTTAGTAAAAAGTAATAAAGATATTGTTGGTATAACTTGGATTATTGTTTTAAACAAGGTGGCAGGGGGCAGAGCCAAGACGGCAGAGTAAAAGCAGGAACTTCCTTGAGCTCTTACTCCAACCACCTCCAATACATGCAAAATATGACTCTAAACAAATTTTAGACCTACAGAGCCCACAAAGTGATAGAGAGAAACACATATTTCTCTGGCAGGCTGACGCGAAGGGTCTATTGCACTGAGCTGGGAGCCAAGTGCAGTCGCACGTGAGCTGTGCTGGCCCAAATCCTGGGTGTCCCTGATCTGTGGCCCAGACTGGCCAGAGCACACTTCAGGGGAGTTAATCACTGCCAGCTATGGTGGTTTCCAGACTTCTCAACACATAAATGCCAAAGAGAAAGTAAAAGGTCAGTGGAGAACCCTGTTGGAACTGGGTGAGAGAAGAGCATGGTCAGGCCTCTGCCCCCAGTGCAGCAGAGGTGACTATGGCTGCCACTGCTGCTGCTTCTGGCTTCAGGCCTACAGATTGTAGGGGAACCAAGTGACTGTCCAGAGGGCATTTGCAGGAATCTCTCTGCTAGCACTGAGGCAGGATTCTCCTGCTTTGCCCTACTTGGATCTGGGCTACAGTCTTGAGTTGTGGTCCTGGGGTGAAGGGTGCTGGTGTGGCAGAGCTTGTTGAGGCCTGTAAAAAGATCTGACAACAGCTGCTCAAAACCCCACCAATCTGGGACATAGCTCTCTCCACTCTGAAATCAGAGTTCTACCATTGCAAATAGATCAAAAGGCAAGTAACTGGCTGGCAAGATGAGCAAAGACAGGAAGCACAATTAGACTACAGCATCCTTTTTGGGGACAAAGTTGATCAAAACAGAACCAGAAGAAGACAACAAAGTCAAAACTCCTGCATCAAAAGGCTCTAAGAAAAACGTGAACTGGTCACAGGCCATGGAGGAGCCCAAGAAGGATTTTGAAAATCAAGTAAGAGAAGTAGAAGAAAACCTGGGAAGTAAAGTGAGAATAATGCAAGAAAATCATAAAAATGAGTCAACAGCCTGACTGAAGAAAATAACACATTAAAAAAATAAACTAACTCAAATGGCAAAAGAGGTCCAAAAAGCCAATGAGGAGAACAATACCTTAAAAAGCAAAACTGGTTAGGTGGAAAAGGAAATTCAAAAACTTGCTGATGAGAATAATCCCTTCAAAATTAATTTGGAGCTAATAGAAGTTAATGATTTTATGAGAAATCAAGATACTATAAAACAGATCCAAATGAATGAAAAATAGAAGGCAATGTGAAATATCTCATTAGAAAACCACTGACCAGGAAAATAGATCCAAGAGAGATCATCTTAAAAATTATTGTACTACCTGAAATCTATGATCAAAAAAGAGCCTAGAAATCATCTTTCAAGAAATTCTGAAGGAAAATTGCCTTGATATTCTAGAACCAGAAGGTCAAATAGAAAGTGAAAGAATTTATAGATTTTGTCTTGAAAAAGGTCCCAAAAGGAAAACTCCTAGAAATATTATGTCCAAATTGCAAAGTACCCAGGGCAAGGAAAAAGTATTACAAGCAGTCAAGAAGAAACAATTTTAGTGGGGGAAGTTAGATGGCACAGTGTATAGAGCACCAGCCCTAGAGTCAGGAGGACCTGAATTCAAATCTGGCCTCAGACACTTAATATTTACTAGCCATGTGACCTTGGGCAAGTCCCTTAACACCAGTTGCCCACCCTTCACCTCCAAAAAGCAAAAAAAAGAAACAATTTGAGTACTGTGGAAACACAATCAGGATAACACAAGATCTAGCAGTTTCTACATTAAGGGACTGAAGGGCTTGGAATATGATATTCCAGAGGTCAAAGGAGCTAGGATTAAAACCAAGAATTACCTACCCAGAAAAACTAAGCATAATACTTCAGGGGAAAATATAATCATTCAATGAAATAGAGCACTTTCAAGTATTCTTGATGAAGACCAGATCTGAACAGAAAAATTAGGCTTTCAAATACAAGAAGCAAGAGAAGCATGGAAGGTAAACAGGATAAACAAATCATAGGGCACTTATTAAAGATAAATTATTTATATTCCTACATGGAAAATGATAATTGTAACTCATGAGACTTTTCTCAGTGTGAGGGTAGTTGAAGGGAATATATATGGATACATATATGTATGTATGTATAGGAGGATATATGTCTGTGTGTAAATGTATGCATAGAGGGCTGAGTTGAATATGAAGGGGTGATATCTAAAAAGTAAAATTAAGAGGTGAGAGAGGAATATAATGTGAGAAGGAGAGATAGGGTAGGGCAAATTATCTCATATAAAAGAGGCAAGAGAAAACTGCTACAATGTAGTAGAAGAGAAGAAAGATAAAAGGAAATGAGTCAACTGGACTCTCATTAAATTTGGCTTAAAGAGGGAGTAACATACACACTCAATTTGGTGTTTTACCCTACAGGAAAGTAGAGGGGAAGGGGATAAGAGGGGAGATGATAGAAGGGAAGGCAGATTGGGTAGTTAGAAGCAAACACTTTTGAAAAGGGATAGGGTCAAAAGAGAAAATAGAATGAAGGGGGGCAGGATAGGATTGAGGGAAATATAGTCTTTCACAATATAACTATTATGGAAATGTTGTGTGTAACTAAACATGTACAACCTGTATTGAATTGCTTGTCTTCCCAGTAGGTTTGGGAGAGGAAGGAAGAAGGGAAAGAATCTGGAAATCAAAGTTTTAAAAACAAATGTTAAAAATTGTTTTTTTTCATGCAACCAGGAAATAAGATATACAGGCAATGGGGTATAGAAATCCATCTTGCCCTACAAGAAAGTAAGGGTGTAATGGGGAAGCACATAAGACAGAACAGATTGGGGGAAGGGGTATTCAGTATGCTTACTATATTGCGGTGGGGAAAAGGGAAGTGATGGGGAGAACATTTGTAACTCAAAATCTTATGGAAGTGAATGTTGAAAAGTAAAAAATGAATAAATAAATTTATTATAAAAGAACAAACAAGGTGTCAGACTCTTTCTAAGTCAAATGTATCTTTTGATATGTGCTACTAATTTATAAATTTATAGTGAAATATATTTTGAAATGTCCTATGTTCTTGCTTCTCTTTTATGCACATTTGAACAATGCCTCACTTCTGGATGAACAAAGAGAGGAATGTAGATCTTCCTTGATTTTAAGATGAGAAGATGCTAGATATGGTCTCACTCATATCTGTTTCACTTAAGTTGTTCCATATGCCTCCTTTCTTGCCCTTTCTTCTGATCATCTTGTCACCATTTTCCTTCTTCTGACCTTTGAGTAGTTCCATATTTTTCTCCATGATAAAGCTATTTTTCTCAAAAGTATGCAAATAAACAACATATCAGAGGTGGAAATATGGTATAGTGAAAGGGTGGGGGACCTGCAGCCTGGAGGCCACTTGAGTCCAAGTTTTACAGAGCAAATATTTTTTAAGGGAATTTGTTTTGTGAAGTCTGGATTCAATGAAAGAATTATATTTGAGGACCTAGAGGGCCACATGTGGGCCTCAGGCTGCAGGTTCCCCAGCCTTGGTATAGTGTAAAGAATACTAGATTCAGAATCAAAGGACAACCTCAGGTCCTGACATGCCTCTGCTCCTTTCTCCAATGTATGGCTCTAGGAAAGCTACGACCTCAATGAACCTCTATTTCCTTATCAATAAAGAGGTTCTTACACTAGAGGACAGTCTCAAGTATGTTACAGGTATAAGCACATGGACCTATTACCATATCTTTATGGCAGTGCTGCTATGTGATATTTCAGTGGAATTTCAGATTTTGGTGGTACTAAAAAAAAAGAAATACTCTAAGTTCACGCCCTATTGCCACTTCAAAACATAGACAAGTGACTTCTCTTCTTTTTGCTTTGGGTTCCTTATATTTATAATAGGAATAATCCTGGGGGCATTGTCAAGATGACAGAGTAGAAACAGGACTTGTACTGGGGTCATGCTTCCACCTCCTCCAATTCATGTAAAAAGCTGACTCTGAACAAACTTTGGAGCTACAGACCCCACAAAATGACACAGAGAAGCTAACCTCACACTGAGGACAGCCTGGCAGGCCAGCAGGAAGTAGCTAGCGCAATGTGCAGTACACTGGGAGCCTCAACCAGCCTTGCATGAGCCTTAGGTTTTAGCCTCAGGGCATCCACAACCAAACTCCTGCTGGAGGGACTTCAGATCACCAGCAACTGTGGCTATTTCCAGAATTATCAACCCATAGATGCTAAGGACAAAGTGAGAGGTCAGTGAAGTGTGGACTTTGTGAACTGGGAGATTGGAATTGTGGTCGGGCCTTTTCGCCCCAGAGGTAGAAGCGGCTGAGGTGCTACAGCCTTGCAGCTGCTGCCCCGTGGCTGCTTCAGAGCTACTGGTCTGCAGATTGTAGGGGGACCAAGCAATGAGTGTGAGGGGTAATTTATCTTGCTTTAACCTGCTTCGATCTGGACTGTGGTCTAGGGTGGAGGTCTTGGGGTGCATAACCAATTTTTTCCAGAATATATGGAGACTTCAGAGAAGGCATCCAACTAATAGCTTGAGCAGCTATGACAACCCTAGCGATTTGGGACAAAGCTCCCCCCTCTGGTAACAGAGTTCTATTGTGGCAAAAAGCTCAAAATCAAGTAATTGTGTGGCAATGTGAGCAAACGAGGGCAGCATGGCAAGCACAGTAGTTTGACTCTGCATTCCTTTTTTCTGGACAAAAAGGATTGGGGCATGGAACAGGAGGAAGACAATGAAGTCAGAACTCCTGCACCAGAAGCCTCCAAGAAATGAATAAGCTGCTTACAGGCCATAGAGGAGCTTAACAAGGGTTTTGAAAACCAAATAAGGGAAGTGGAGGAAAAATTGGGAAGAGAAATGAGAATGAGGCAAGAAAATTACAAAATGAGAGTCAACAACCTGCCTGAAGAAAATAACACCTTAAAAAATAGACTAACTCAAATGGCAAAAGAGGCTTAAAAAGCCAATGAGGAGAAGAATGCCTTAAAAAGCTTAATTTCCCAGATGGAAAAAGAATCTCAAAAGCTCACTGAAGAGAATCATTCCTCCAGAATAAGATTGGAGGAAATGGAAGCTAATGACTTTATGAGAAATCAAGATGCTATTAAACAGATCCAAACAAATGAAAAAATAGGAACCAATGTGAAATATCTCACAGAAAAAAACCACTGACCAGGAAAATAGATCCAGGAGAGAAAATTTTAAAATTATTGGACTACCTGAGAGCCATGATCAAAAAAGAACTTAGAAATCATCCTCCAAGAAATTCTCAAGGAAAACTGCCCTGATGTTTTAGTACCAGAGGGCAAAATAGAGGTTGAAAGAATCCACTGATCACCTCCTGAAAAAGATCCCAAAAAGAAAACTCCTAGGAATATTATAGCCAGGTTCAAGAATTACCAGATGAAGGAGAAAATATTACAAGCAGTCAGGAAGAAACAATTTGAATACTATGGAAACACAATTAGGATAACACAAGATCTGGCAGATTCTACACTGAGAGATCAAAGGGCTTGGAATATGATATTATGGAGGTCAAAGGAGCTGGGATTAAATCCAAGAATCACCTACCCAGCAAAACTGTTTATCATGTTTCAGGGGACAATATAGTCATTCAATGGAATAGAGGACTTTCAAGCATTCTTGATGAAAAAACCAGAGTTGAAGAGAAAATTTGACATTCAGATACAAGAAGCAAGAGAAGCATGAGAAGGTAAAGAGGGAAAAGAAATCATAAGGAACTTATCAAAGTTGAACTATTTACATTCCTACATGGAAAAACAATAATTGTAACTTATGAAACTTTTCTCAGTATGAAAATAGTTGAAGGGAATATATATATATATATATGTGTGTGTGTGTGTGTGTGTATACATATATATGTATATATATATATACACACACACATATGTATACATGTCTATCCAGGAGGGTATATGGGCATATTAATACATATGTGAGTGTGTGTATATATGTGTATATGTATACATAGAAGGAGGGTACAGAACCAGTTGAATAGGAAGAGATGATAATTAAAAGGTGAAATTGAGAGGGGAGAGCTTAATATAATGAGAGAAGATGGGAAGAGATATAATGGGATAAATTATCTCATAAAGAAGAGGCAAGGGAGAACTGTTACAATGGAGGGGAAGAACAGGAAGGCAAAAGGGGGAGGGAATGACATACACACTAAATAGGGTATCTCACCCTGCAGGAGAGTAGGGGGGAAGGGGATGATAAGGGGGAAGATGTAAGGGAGGGCAGGCTTGGGGGGAAGGAAGTTGTAAACACCCACTTTTGAAAAGGGACAGGATCAAAGTAGAGAATAGAACAAGTGGGGGGTGGGATGGGATGGAGGGAAATGTAGTCAGTCTTTCACAATATATACATTATTGAAATGTTTTGCATAGCTACACATGTGCAACCTATATTGAATTGCTTAGCTTCCCAGTAAGGATGGGTGATGAGGCAGGCAGGGAAAGAATCTGGAATTTAAAGTTTTAAAATCAAATGTTTAAATATATATATATATATATATATATATACATATATTATTTTACATGTTACTGGGAAATATGATATACAGGCATTGGGGCATAGAGATCCACCATGCCCTTTTGGAAAGTTAAAGGGGGGATGGAGGAAGATATAGGAGAGAACAGAATGGGGGAGAGGATATTCAGTGGGATCGCTGTTTTGGGGTGGCGGGTAGGGGAAAAACAGGGAGAAAATTTCTAACTCAAAATCTTGTGGAAATGAATGATGGTCAATAAAGCTAAAAAAAAAAAAAGCAAAATAAAATAAGGTATAGTTCCCATACAATAAACCTCAAAGAGAGATGATATGTTGTAGGGAATAGACTTCAGGATTTTTTTTTTTTTTTTTGCTTTTTGGAAGGCATTTGGGGTTAATCGACTTGCCCAAGGTCACATGGCTAGTGTTAAGTGTATGAGGCAAGATTTGAATTCAGGTTCTCCTGACTTCAGTTCCATTTCTGCTTCACTGTGTCACCTAGTCACACCCAAAGCTGTCTCTTTCTTTTGTTTGCTTGATTTTTTCTTCTTTTTTTGAGGGGGGAGGTAGGGTAATTGGCGTTAAATGACTTGCCCAAGGTCACACGGCTAGTTTTTAGAGTGTGTGTGTGTGTGAGGCTGGACTTGAACTCAGGTCCTCCTGACTCCAGGGCCAGTGCTCTCTTCACTGTGCCACCTAGCCATCCCAAGATTTCTGGATTTTCAGTCAGGGAAACCTGGGTTCACAACCAGCCTCTTAACACTAAGCACTTCTGAGACTAAACGCAAGTCATCTAGCCTCTTTATAATGGGAATAATAACTGCCATGCCTACCTCATAATGTTATTGGGGGCATCAAATGAGATAAAATTTGTAAAGCACTTTGGAAACTTTTAAACATTTTTATAAATAATAGTTATTACTTTGAAAATCAGGTTAATATAATTACAATCCCATAATATCTAAAGTCACTATAAGAGGCAAGATACTAAGGGAGAGGTTGATAAAAGAGGGGGTGATGTAGGTAAGTTGGTCCTCAGAATAGTCAGTCAATTGACATATATCAAATGCTTGCTTTGTGCCAGTCATAGGGCTAAACAATAAGGATACAAAGAAAGGAAACAAAACTCAACAAAAACAAGAGCCCTTCTTTGATCTCAAGATACTCAGAGTCTAACGAGTGAGACAACATACAAACATTTGTGTATAAACACAATCCAAACAGGACAAATTGGATGGAAGTCTCGACTCTTTATTTTTTTCAAAAATTTTCTTTAAACTCAAATGCCAGAACACAAATAGAGAATAAAGAAAAGAAACAAAAACATATCATAAACTTAAATATTGGAACTTAAACACAAATTTAGAAAGGAAAATAATGCATGTTATGTGCAGAACAGAACATGAGAGGATTCAAAATATTTAACAAATTTTCATTTCAAGAAAGCCTATTTGATAAACAATACTTGTTGTGGTGAGGATTGTCCATGGTTTCTTTTCTTCCTTGTGAGTTTTCTTTTGTTCTCTGCTATGCACTTTTTTTTACTTTGTTCCTTTTTTTCTTTTCCCAACCACCCCAGAAGGACACAATAAAGTTTAGATATGTTTCTCTATAGCTATACATATACACATACCCTCCCCACCCTCCAGAATGGTACAATATAGAAAGGTTATTAAAGACATTTCAAATTTGATTATTTCTCTAGCAATTACCTGCTAAACAGAACTCTTCAACTGAGGTCACCAAACCCTTGAAGATCTCTGTTTGGGGTGATCAGAGTGATTATCTCATGAAATATTAGATTGAAGGAAAGACTAGTGCATGCCCATTTTTGTAGAAATTAATGACTAAGAGTAGGCTGGGTTTTCCTCTTGTTCTCCCTTTTAGTATTCTATTCTCATTTTCTTCCCAAAAGGATCATTTTCCACATTACCAGATTTAGGACAATAAAAGCAATTGTAATAAATCTGTTCTCTACTGGGATTCTCCTACTTCTCTACCTTTTCCTCCTCCTCCCCCTCTTTCTCCTACTCTAATTTGGTGTCCTACACTTACTTAAAGGTGGATAGACTTCTCCATGGTGCCAGCAGCTTGAGGATCCTATGACGTATCTGTTTCGTCTTGACACTGTAGATAATGGGGTTGAATACAGGAGGCACCAGCAGGTAGATGTCGGCCATGAGGATATGAACAAGAGGGGAGGAGTGCTTAGCAAAGCGATGTACCATGGACAGCCCAATCATGGGCACATAAAGAACAAGGACAGCACAGATGTGGGAGGCACATGTGTTGAGGGCCTTGAGGCGTTCCTCCCGGGATGCAATGCTCAGCACAGAACGGAGGATGAAGATGTAGGACATGATGATTCCTAGGGAGTCCACACCCCATATAAGTATAACAAAAGCTAGACCATACATGGCATTGAAGGTGGTGTCGGCACAAGCCAACCTAATCATATCCTGCTGTAGACAGAATGAGTGCGAGAGTTTATGGGAGCCACAGAAAGGATACCACAAAAGGCGGATGAGTAAGGGTGGTATACAGGCAGTACTTCTAAGAAGTAAAACCAGTCCTGTGTAAATAACACGCCGTGGGGTGAGGATGGTGGCATACCTCAGAGGATTACAGATTGCCACATAGCGGTCAAAGGCCATAGCCAGGAGTACAGCTGATTCCATTAGTGACAGAGAGTGGATGAAGAACATTTGGGTGACACAGGCATCAAAAGTGATCTCACTGGCACTGAACCAGAAGATCCTAAGCACAGTGGGCAGTGTGGAAAGGGACATAGCCATATCAGTGAGGGACAGCATGGCGAGAAAGTAGTACATGGGCTCATGAAGGCTTGGGTCAGTCCTAATGATATGAAGGATGGTGCTGTTACCAGCTATCCCAATCAGATAAAGGAGACAGAAGGGGATGGAAATCCAGCAGTGAGCTTCCTCATAGCCAGGGATACCTGTGAGGTAGAATGTGGAGGACAGTACATTACTGTCATTGGAGTTGACCAAGATGCTGTTCCATGGTTTCATGATCCTATCCTACCACCTCAAGCCTCTGGAAAGGAAGGAAGATATGAATACATATATAGGTCTCAGTCATGTAGAAACCTGGATATGTCCTTTACAGTATAACCACTTATGTATATAAGATACTTTATTTTTTCAAAGCATTCTCCCATCTTTTATGTCAACTGATCCTGATCTTCATAGGAGCCTTCTGAAGTTGGTTAGTACTTCTGAATTAGGTTAGTAATCATTTGACATATGAGGAAACTGAGGCAGAGGGAGGTTGAGTAGCCTGATGTCACTCAGCAGAGGCAAGATCTTGGTGTTGTGACTCCCAAAAGGCGGTTCCTTTTATTATTATCTAAATTATTTGTACAATTGTCCACATGAGAATGTACTAAGTATTTCTAACACCTTAACAAAAGAGAAGTCTAGATCTCAGTCTGATGCAGTTAGAAAAAAAAGTCAGAAAGAAAAATAATATAGACACTACTGAACAATTAAGTACTATGTTGAATAAATGAATATTTCACGTTATACACAAAAAGAATAAATAAGAAGATGGGTGAAAAGAGTTTTCAGAGTTGACAAGCTATAGCAAATTATCCCTATTCTTCTCTTCCATTGGGATGGTAGCCCAGAGGAGGTTACTTTCTAGAGAAATTCTATGAAACTGAGCCTTAGAGATTAGCTAAATGCATTTACCCTTACTATTTGCTCTATCCAAAAGCTGTAATCATGATCCCTGCTTGTGAAATACCGTCCCTTCATACCAGGTTACTCCTGCCTCACCCCTATATCTTCATAGACTGTTATTATCTTCTCTACTCCTATCACTATCACCACCACTCTCCTAGAGAGTTTCTTGGGACACTGAGAGGTTACATTTGCATGGTCACATAATCAGGATATGTTAGAGGTAGAAATTAAATCCAATTTTTCCTAACAAAGGACAACTGTTTATACATCACACAATTCTAACCTGCTTTGTTTCACTTGGAGGCAGGGAGGGGGTGGAGGTGGGAAGGGAACAGCCAACATTTCTGCTTCTAAATTGAAAATGTTCTGAGTTTTGTTTTTTGTTTTTGTTTTTTTTTCCCCCAGCAAAGTCTAGTCAGGGAATTCTGCCTTCAGGATTGGATGCTATCTTGTTTTCTCCAGAACTGGACTTTCACACTTTCAGCATTGATCACTTTATAAAATATCCCAATAGCATGGGAAAGATGAAAACAACAGATCTGGCATCAGAGAATTTATATTTTATTGCCCCTGTATCTAATTCAGCATTTACTCCCCAGCAACTATCCCCTGGGGAGCAATGGGATTGAGGAGGGAGCAAAGAGCATCCCCATTATGTTCAAAGATACCACTGTTTCTATCATTCCATAAGCCCCTACATACTTCTTTCCTTCCAAAAATTATCAGCTTCATTCTCTAACAAAATTAATCACATAAAAATATTAGCATCTGGTTGTTAGAGCCCTCTTTGGAGCAGAATTTAAAAGAGATGTCTGGAGAAGGCAATTTTATTTGATCACCTCAGAAAAAAGCATTGTTGAGTGGAAGGAACACTGAACTGGAAGCAGAGTTCAAGAGTCCACATACCAATTCTGATGCATACTACTCCTATGACTCTCACTTCATCAATCTCAGTCTCAGTTTCCTCATTTGTGAAGTCAGAGGGATAGAATAGTTAATCTCTAAGATCTCTTCCAACTCTACATCTTAGATTCTAAGCTCTTACCAGGAATATGGCAGAAGGGATTCTTGATGAGATCCAAATTGGACTGGTTGCCTTCTGAGTTCCCTTCCAGCCCTAAGATTCTATGATGCTGCAAACTCAAATGAATGGTGCTTAAAAGATGATGAGGCAGCTTAATGGCAGAGGAAGACCTCAATTCAAATATAGCCTCAGACAATTACTAATTTTTTGACCCTGGGCAAGTACACTTAATCCTGTTCATATCAGTTTCCATATCTGTAAAATGAATTGGAGGAGGAAATATCAAACTATCCCAATATTTTTGCCAAGAAAATCCTGAATTGGATCACAAAGAGTTGGATATGACAAAAGGATAATATTTTGGACAGTAAGGCAGGCATAGGGGATTTATTTATATACTTCAGAGGTAAGGGGGACATCTGCAGAGCCCATCACACAATATACTGTTGCTTCACACCTAAATACAGTTTTCCCTTTTATATCATGGGGGTTAGGGACACAGTGCCCCCATGATCTGAAAGACCTTTGTAAACTTTTTTGATCCTCCTGGGGTATTTAGAGAGTTGTTGAAAATTTGGGTTGATATTACACAATACTATACATTTATTTTATGCATTTCTGAGTTTCTGTGTCTTCTACTGGCCTTTGTGTATCATCTGTGGCTTCTGCAACACTTTCAAAAAATTCTCATTTAATTTCTTATGTCTACTGGCAATATGAAAACTGCAATGGGTAAAGTAGCAATGGGGAAGGGATAACTGTATTCCTAATGAGAAATGATATTGAGTCAATGAAAACTGACTCAGAGCAGTGATATCACTTGGTCAGTCTCAAGGAGAATAGATTATGGGTGTTAGGGTCATAAAAGTGAAGCCATGGCCCCTTTCTTCCTTCACCAGGTATTCCTGAGTCCTACATTATGCATCACATGGGGAATGAGAGGTTGCCTAGCACTAGGGAAATCTCACTACACTTGGTATCTGGCGACATGGGTTCAATCCCTAGTTCCGACATTTAATAGCTTTGCAACTACAAAGTTTTTGCATGGAAAGGACCTTAGGGATGATCTTATTCAGCTTTCCTTTTACATAGAAGCAAAGCAAGGTTTAATAAAGGCAATGTGATGTATCCAAAGCTGCTTAAGCAGTAGGTGAAAAAGCCAGGATTTAAATATGAAGCTTCTGACTGTAAAACTATCTCTTTTCAGTCCTACGACCTCTTCACTTCAGTTTCCTCCTTTATGAAAAATGAAGGTATTCATATCTGTGATGGAGGCAGGTAGGTGGCACAGTGGATAGAATGTCAAGTCTTGAGTAAGGAAAACTGATCTTACTGAGTTCAAATCTAGCCTCAGACACATACTAGGTGTGTAACCTTGTACACTTAAGTCACTTAACCCTGTGTGCCTCAGTTTCCTCATTTGTAAAATGAGATAGAGAAAGAAGGGACAAACCACTCTAGTATCTTTGCTAAGAAAACCCAAAATGGGGTCACGAAAAGTCAGACATGACTGAAAATTATTGAACAACTATGACAAAAATACCTGTGCTGTTTCCAAAGGTCATTTTGATATATGTAGTTTCTAAATGTTTAAAAAAAAAAAGTTCTAGAGATAAGAACTCATGTTACTGCCCCTTCCCCTGGAATCCACCAGATTTCTCTAATTCTTTTCTTCAAGACTATGTTTTCTAGAAATTTCCTCCTCACTCCAAATCTCCACTCTTCCCTTCCCAAAGCAGACTCACTGTGTATACAAACAGCAGCTCTTCTTTCCCTTCCAGCCCACAGATTCTAGGCATAAGGACCTTCTGGTTTGAGTCTGTGCTAGAATACATGATATGGCTTAAATGGCCTCCTCATGTCCCCAGAGGAAGTGGGGTAGGGGAGGGAAGAGATTTGAAGTCCCCTGGTTGGGGAAAGTTTCATGACTTGGAAGCCTGGGAACAGAGAGTAATCATAGTGGAAAAAAAAAAAAAAAACAACTATGGTTATGTGGGAAATGGTAGTGAGCACATAACTGGGAGTGGAAGATAAACCGGCCAAACCAAAGTACCCTGATCTTCACATGCAAAAACAGAATTGTAAGGAAAATCCCCAATTTTTGTCTCTAGGGATGCCATCTGTCAAGATCTCATCTTTATTGATGTCATTCTATTCATGCTCAGAGGCAGGTCTTTGAAATGCTTCTAGGTCTGCCGCCTAAATCATTTTCCAGTTATTCTCATTAACGACCTGTACGATTTTATAGAAAAACGGTGATACCACAAAAGAACTGGATCTCTATTTTATTTTTTTTCCTCTAGAATGTACTATAAAAGTAGAGGGACTACTGCTCCTCTAACTCAGAAATGTATTTTCATAAAGATTTAGCTTTAATGAGATAATTTACATAAAAGCATTTTGTAAGACATAAAAGGTCATAAAAATGGGAGCCATATTGATCATTTGCTTTTTACTTTCTCTTTCTTTTTTTTCTCCTCCTCCCTTCCCCTCCTTCTCCTCTCATCTTGTCTCCTCTCATCTCATCTCCTCTCCTCTCCTCTCTTCTCCTCTCCTCTCTTTTCCACTTCTCTTTCTAAAGTCTCATATAGCAGAATGTGGCAGATCTAGCATTTGAAGACAGGTTCACTGATGATAAATCTTGTGCTCTTGCTTCCATACCACACTGGATACCTTGATTGTGATGAAACTAAAATTATCATTATCAGAGGCAGCAGCAACAACAATGACAACAACAAAAGCTTGACAGGAAATGGAAAGGACAGATGAACTGTACTGTAATTTGTGCTCACTTGCATGTTTTGAAAGAGCATTATGACTGAAGAAGAAAGAGAAAAATAACACAGGCAAGACATACTTGTCTCCTACCAAGATGAAGATTATCTTAATGTTCTCTGTGTTTCTTCTATTTTTTCTTTCTGTTTTGCACTCCCCTAAAATTGTATGCTGCATAGTATGTGCCTATCTAAATGGTTTCTTCATTTGTGAACTCTCTATACCAGTCATATCCCTAATCAAGTTTCTACTAGCCACCACCATCCATCCATGCATCCATCCCTGTAAACCACCATTGATTTATTCCTTTTTTCTTCCCTCCATCTAACCATCTATCTATAATCTATTTCATCTGTCCTTCTCACTATATCTAACCAGCATCCATCTATGTCTCCTCAGTTTCCTTATCTCTGTGTGCCTCTATTTCTCTGCATCTCTTTCTTGAACTGAACTATGGCCTAAATCCTTGATGTCTCAGAGAAATAAGATAGTGGTATTTTTTATCACTATAATTTTTTCACATACTTAGTAGTATTTACTGGGATTAATTCTTTTACCTACCCATTATGTAAGAGTTCATTGTTAAGTTTTCCAATATGTATTTGTGTATGTGATCTGTAAACTGATTACAGTTTTATGTTTTATTTTATATGCCATTTATTTCTACCTTTTTATAATTAGTTCACAATATCTTTGGCCACTAATAAATGGTCAACTTTTGTAAAAGCTTCTTGTAAACAACACATTGTGGGGTTTTGTGTTCATATCTGTTCTATAATGATCCAAACTTAAGGAAAGGTCCCTCCTGAGTGCGAATGGGTCATGAGTTTCCTTGTCCAACCTCACTTTCTCTATTTCTCCCTACTCACTCAATAAGAGGTACAGCTGCATACAATTAGTCCCATTCCTGGTGCCCTTGCATCATTTCTAAAAATAACTTACCACAAAGGGGTCCTCCATTGGGTCAGGGTGAATATGCCCAATTCTTTGCATACTCACTGGGAAAGATCACACCAGCAAAAACCAGGGATTAATGCATCAATCACACTTTAACAAAGCACAGACATACAGGAATAAAACAAGGATGAAAGAATCATGGGGAAAAGAGGAAAGGGAGAGGAGCATAGAGAGTTACTGCAGATAGGAGTTGAATACACTGGGGCACCATGGATTTGTGGGGAGATTGAGGAGTGCTGGAAGGCAGAGTTTGTCGTAATCATTCTTTTTTTGTCGTTTGTTTGTTTTGGTTTTGGCTTTTTGGAGGGGGGAAGGTAGGGCAAATGGGTTAAGTGACTTGCCCAAGGTCACAGTGCTAGTTTTTTTGGTTAAATGTATGAGGCCAGATTTGAACTCAGGTCCTCCTGACTCCAGGTCTGGTCCTCTATTCAATAGAGCTCATTAATTAATATATCATTATCATCTCAAGGTTATCACCTTAATTAGTATAGATTTTCTTCTCTTTTACTGCTTATATTTGGAGCCTATCTCCAGTTTATAGACCATTGGAAAGATAGTGAGACTGAGGGATTCTATATGGAGACCTAGTTAACTTTTCCAAATTTAGCATAAAATTTTAATTCCTATTTCTAGTTTACACTGGATATTTATATACTTACTATACCAACTAATGGGGTAGCCAAGGAGAACATAACAAAATAAAATTCCAATAAATCATTCAATCTATCATTTTAATAGACTATTTAATCCATTCACATTTAATTTTATAATTTATTTATTTTTCCTGCATTTATATATTTTTTTATTTTATAAGTTAGTATCTTTCCCTCTTTCTCTATAATGATAGTAGTATATGTCTTCAGTTGTCCATGTCCAGTCTATTTTAGGGCAATGTTATTTCCACCAGATCTCTTTTCCTCACCATTACATCTCCCACCTCACCCAAAACTCACAGGTTTTACAGTTTTGTTTATGTTTCTTTTTCTTGATGTTTTTTTCTAATTATTTAATTCATCTCCTCTTTTTTTCTCTCAGTCAAGTAGTCAAAATAAGTCAACATCCTCTCTTCCATTTCAACATTTTGTTTAGTTTTCTTTTGATTTTTCTGTAACATTTTGTAAAAAAAAGAAGTCATTCAGGGCGGAGTCAAGATGGTGGAGTAGAAGCATGACCTCCCTGCAGCTCTGGCTTCCACCTTCCCCAATCCATGTAAAAAGGGGATTCTAAACAAAATTTGGAGCTGCAGAACCCACAAAATGACACAGAGAAGTTAACCTCCCACTGAGGACAGACAGGCAGGCCAAGAGAAATCAGCCAGCCAGCACTCTGGGAGCCGAGCCCAGCCACATGACAAGCTGAGGTTTTAGCCCCAGGGCGGGCCTGACCAGCCTCCAGCCTCAGGGACTCCAGATGAGCAGGAGCTGTGGCCATTTCCAGAATTATCAACACATAGATGCAAAGGACAAAGTGAGAGGTCAGTGCAGTCTGGACTTTGGGACCCTGTAAGTGGGAGTGCTTGGCTTTTGCCCCCAGGGTGAGAAGCCACTAGGACACCAGCACACCAGGCAGTGATACATAGCAGCTTCAGTTCCTGGCCTGGAGAGTGTAGGGGGACCAACCACCAGTCTGAGGGGTAATCGTTCTTGCTTTAACCTTTTGGATCTGGATTGCAGTCTACGGTGGAGGTCCTGGAGTATGTGTCCAGCTTGCCAGAGTGTGTGGAGACCTCAGAGAGGATGTCCATCTAATACCTCAGGCAGCTGAGAAAACCCCAGCATTTGGGAAGAAAGCTCCCCTGTCTGATGGCAGAGTGCTACTGTGGCAAAAAGCCCAGGGGTCAAGTGACTGAGGGGAGACATGACCAGGAAAAGGAAACAAAGCAGAAAGAACATTCCAACATTAGACTCCTATTTTGGGGACAAAAAGGAGCAAAGCATAGAACAGGAGGAAGACAGTAAAGTCAGAACTCCTGCACATAAAGCTTCAAAGGAAAATACGAGCTGGTTACAGGCCATAGAGGACCTTAAGAAGCAGATAAGAGAAGTGGAGGAAAAATTGGGAAGAGAAATGAGAACAATGCAAGAAAATTATGAAATGAGAGTCAATAGCCTGAGTGAGGAAAATACCACTGTAGAAAATAGACTAACTCAGATGGCAAAAGAGGCTCAAAAAGGCAATGAGGGGATGAATGCCTTAAAAAGCTGAATTTGCCAGATGGAAAAAGAATCTCCAAAGCTCAATGAGGAGAATCAATGCTTCAGAATTAGATTGCAGCAAATGAAAGCTAATGACTTCATGAAAAATCAAGATGCTGTTAAACAGATACAAACAAATGAAAGAATAGAAGGCAATGTGGAATATCTCATGGGAAAAACACTGAACTGGAAGATAGATCCAGGAGAGATAATTTAAAAATTATTGGATTACCTGAAAGCCATGTAAGAACCTAGAAGACATCCTCCACAAAGTTCTCAAAGAAAACTGCCCTGATATTTTAGAACCAGAGGGTAAAATAGAGGTTGAAAGAATCCACCGATCACCTCCTAAAAAGATCCGCAAAAGAAAACTCCTAGGAATATTATAGCCACATTCTGGAACTCCCAGATTAAGGAGAGAATTTTATAAGCAGCCAGGAAGAAACAATTTGAATATTTTGGAAACACAATCAGGATAACACAGAATCTGGCAACTTCTACACTGAGGGATTGAAGGGCTTGGAATATGATATTCCAGAGGTCAAAGGAGCTGGGATTAAAACCAAGAGTCACCTACCCAGCAAAACAGAGTATCATGTTTCAAGGGAAAATATGGCTATTCAATGGAATAGAGAACTTTCAAGCATTTTTTATGAAAAAAACCAGAGTTGAATAGAAAATTTGACATTCAGATACAAGAAGCAAGAGAAGCATGAGAAGGTAAACAGGGAAAAGAAATCATAAGGAACTTATCAAATTTGAACTATTAACATTCCTACATGGAAAAACAATAATTGTAACTTATGAAAATTTTCTCAGTAGTTGAAGGGAATAGAAATATATTTGTCTATACATGAGGGTATATGGGCATATGAATGAATATATATGTGAATATGTGTATATATGTTTTCAGGTATACATAGATAGAGGGCACAGGACCAATTTAACAGGAAGGGATGATACTTAAAAAGTGAAAGTAATAGGTGAGGAGAGGAATAAAATGAGAGGAAATGGGGAGAGACAGAATGGGGTAAACTATCTCATATAGAAGAGGCAAGGGGAAATGGTTTCAATGGAGGGGAAGAGTAGGAAGGCAAAAAGGAATGGATCAATCTTATTCCCGTTGAATTTGGCTTAAGGAGGGAATGAAATACACACTAAATTGGGTATCTCACCCTCCAGTAGAGTAGGGGGGGGAAGGGGATGAGAGGGGGATGATAGAAGGGAGGACAGGCTGCAGGGAGGGAAGATGGGAGCACCCACTTTTGAAAAGGGATGGGATCAAAGTAGAGAATAGAACAAGTGGGAGGTGGGATAGGAGGGAGGGAAATATAGTCAGTCTTTTACAATGTATCTACTATGTTATTGTTTTGCATTAGCCACACATATACAATGTATACTGAACTGCTTATCTTCCCAGTAAGGGTGGGAGACAAGGGAGGAAGGGAATGAATCTGGAATTCAAAGTTTTAAAATCAACTACTCCAATATATATACTATTATAAAACTATTTTACATGTAATTGGGAATTAAGATATACAGGCACTGGGGCATAGAGATCCACTGGAAAATTTGAAAGAGGTATGGGAGAAAATATGGGAGAGAGCAGATCGGAGGAGGAGATATCCTGTGGGACTGCTATTTTGGGGCGGTGGGTAGGGGAAAAACAGGAGAAAATTTGTAACTCAAACTTGGCGGAAATGAATGATGTAAATTAGAAGTTAATAAAGCATTTGGAAAAAAAAATCAAGTCATTCCTTTATTTGTTTCATCATTTTCTAGTTATTCTAGATATTTGTTCATTGGCTCAGGGGCCTTATAATTATTTAGACCCTCTATAGCCTTTATATCCTACAGGGAATTAAAACATCGTAGGTACAATTTTGAGTTCCCTATTAGAGCCCTATTATGGAGAATTTGTTATTTTCTTGTATATCTTGTACTTAATCCACAAAATGGAAAGACCTGGTCTACATGATATGAGTGATAGTTCTTTTGGCAACTAGTCAACTACCCTAGCAAGATACACGACACAGAAGGTGAAATCCAGAAGTGCATTTCTGTGGAGATCTAAATCAGTACAATCATTTTTGGAAAGAAATTTGAAATGGTTTCAATATACTAAAATGTCCTTATACTGTGACATGGAGATTCCACTATTAGACTTGTACCACAAGGGCATTATTATAACAAAAAAGCCCCCACATATACCAAAATAACTTTTGTGTTTGAAAGAATTGGGGAGGGATGCAGACACCCACCAGTTGGGGAAGGGCTAAATAAATTGTGGCATATGATTTTGTACATTATTATTATGCTATACAAAAGTGCCAATTTAATGAACACAGAGAAGCATGGAACATTTTAGAGTATTTGATTAAGGTTAAGTAAGTATTGCCAAGAAATCAATACACAGAATTAATTTGATAGAAATAGACAAAAACTTACAAAGCAACCAAAAGTGGATTTGGCAAAATTACAAATAATAAACATGACTCCAAAGAAGAAATATGAGGAGGTACCCTCCTAATGCATTGCTTTAAAAATTGTGTTGTTTAGAGGTGTGTTATATTGCATTTTATAGGCCCCTCTTAATGTATTGAGCAGGTTTTTAGGCAATGTTCTCTTCTCTCTCTAAAAAATACTATTTTTTATATAGGGTGGCTTTCTGGGGGGAGGAATGGGAGTGGACAATATGACAAATTATGGTGATATTACAAAAATAGAGATAGTAAATTTTGAATAAATATTTTACAAAAGTCCAGCAGTAAGGTTTTTCATTACTTAAATGTCCATGAGGCACACTATGGATACTGCCACTAGGGAACATCATAGTGTGCTATGAACCAACCATTCCTATACTTTTATGTCACATGATTCAAGTTATAACCTATAATACAGGGCTAATAATAATTAAGGGAGTTGGATATGTCCTTCAAAGTGTTACCCACAGAATGCACAAATTGCTTTATAATTTTTCAAAACCTTTTCCATATACTATGTCACTTGAACCTCATATGGTCCTCATGTAGCAGGCCAGGAAAATATACCAGCAACTGAGGCATGGAAACTCTAGGTCATTTGCCCAAGGTCACGGAGTAGAAAAAGGACCTTAGCCAGGTCATTCCCAATCTAGGTATCCTTGGGTTATCAATCAAGGTCTTTTCACAAATTCCAATTACACACACCCACACACACATATATGTGGATATGCATGTCAAGAGGCAGCTTCACAGAAGAAAGAAAACAGAAACTACTGAAAAAATCAATGAAATACTGACACGTGTTAGTAAGGATATAGTTGAAAAGAGATTTCTTAGAGCTGTCTCTATGAAGGACATTATTAACATTCTTTTCAATTACTGGGAAGGCTTCATAGAGGGAGATGGTTTCCTGAAAGATTCCACTGAACTAAAACTTGGAGACAGCTTAGTGCCTTTATGGTTACTATATATTGTATCCAGGATGTTGTTCTCACTGCTCTCTGGCCATTCAAGCATCATACTTTATACTAGGCACCTCTGTACCTTAGCTTCAATGTAGAGACAGAAATACTGAGATAGTAGGCAGGTATGGTTTTAGCTTTAGTGTCTTTATCTGATATTACACATACATGAGATGAAACATGAGTAACACTGGACATCTCACTTCAGTCAAACTTCAAGCAACGCTTTCCCCCTCCACCCAACACATAATGATCAGGAAGATAAAGAGGGAAGGGAAGAAGGAGGGTAAATATAAAAGGAAGTGGGGAAAAAGTTAAGATTAGGATGGCATTACATTTGGAGATGAGGATGGGAGAGAAATATTAGATCTCTATTTGGAGGCAAAAGGGCTTTAGAAGAGGAAATGGATATACCAGGATATGATATTATCTTATTCTTCCCTAGCAAGGGAGTGGGCTAAAAGTAAAGGGCTTTGTGAAAACTGGGAACTGAGACTAGAGAAGAGATAACCTAGAGATTTAGAAAGATGTTTGCAAGGAATACCAATAAAACCAGGGAAAGTACTGGAAGGAGTATGTAGAAGAGGCTGAGTTTTACTAACTCTGTATTGTATTGTATGTAAAAGCAGAGACAAGCTATTGGAAGAGAAAATTCAGATGGAAGGGGACTTAGGTGATTTGCATGGGAAACTTTCTATACCACTTGATTCATAAGACGAAACTGGAGTGAGAAGGCTGCTGTGTGTTTAGCTCTCAAAAAGAAGTGAAAAATTAACAAAAGGAATATACATGTATCTCTGGCACAGGCTAAGCCTAGTTGCCATGATTACCACTGCCAGAAAAATGTATGGGAGGAAAATGAAACAATGTTACATGAGGAAGCTGGGAGTTAGAGTAGTTAGAGCTGGAAGGAGGAGAGGATGCAGGCAAGGAGGCACCTAGGTATGGTGTGGCTCCCTGCTGTGTAATGGTGTATCAATATCTTTCTTGCTATGATGGATTTGGTTTTCTGGTGTTGGTATTCAGCTAAATGTCCAAATAAAAGTTTTGTTTCTGTCTTTTATTTGGAGAGTCTTACATTTTACAATATATAACTATGCTGGCATATTCATAGTTGCCATTAGTGCTGTGAATATTGCATTGGCACTACACCATTCACTGAAGTCACTGCGGTAAGCAGGGTAGGGAGAAAGATATATATCTAGTACTGCAAACATAAACAATGAGTCAATGGGGTAAGAAGGAAACAAGTACTGGAAAAGGTAGCCAAGCACACCATGTCATGAATAGATAGACAAGTCACAGTGAGAACCAGAAGATGGAAGGAGTGGGAAAGGTTTAAAATGAAACAAGTTATATAACTTTTGATTAGCCTTTCAATATAAGACAATGGAAGGGGCATGAAGAACTGGAGTGGGATATTTGTGGAAGGCAGGGATATATAAGGCAGCATGCAAATAAGGAAAGTGTCAGTTGCACCTGGAAAATATTGTTTCTAAAATGACTGCCAGGGATTCAGAATGACAAGCATGGAGAAAGGATGATGGAACTGTCGTTTACTAGCCACTGAGAAATAAGACCAAAAGAAGAGAGTCTAGTGGGTGATAATGATAGATGGAGAACCCGGCATTCACAATATGGAGCCAGAAATATTACAAATCTACCACTCAAAACCGTTATGATAGGATAGAGGTGAAAGTTCAACCCCTACTGAAATGAGGATCCAGGGAAGCTGTGTCATCAAGAGGAGCAATATTTGAGTGAGAGCAGGAGATGGAAAGAGCTGGACAGGAAAAGGCAGAAGATGAAAGAACATTTGTTACCTACAGTAGAAGGCTTGGATATATTTGAAAAGAAACATTGGAGGGGAGGTTTCTGGTTGAGTGGCATGTGAAAAAGGGAGAAGTGACTGGACTACCAAGAATAGAGTTTGAACAATGGCAGTCAAGTACTGAGAATCAGAGGATTCAGAAGGAATGATAGGATGGTAATATGTTGATCATTGAGAAAAAAAAATTAAAAAAAGGTCAAGTAGGTAATCATCTACCATATAGGTTTAACCTGAGGTGGAGATTCCTCAGGGTATGAGTCATCAACTTTTGGCTAGAAAGGGGGTAATTCTGGGCAAACCAATCCCTGTGGCTGAATGACTGGAGAACCTAAATGGAAATCTAATGCTGTGCTGTTCATTTGTGTGGTATATTGTAATATAATGCCAAGGAAAGGCAACTTCCCAAGGTTCAGAATACCAGCATAGGTGCTCTCTATTTTATTCAGTGACAAACCAAGAACAGAGGAGATCAAAACATGACATCATTCCAAATACAGCATTTACTAAATGTGATTAAATAATCTCCAAGGACTACCCCACCCCAGGACCTTCCAATCATTCAATCAATTACAAAGTCTCTGTTCTAAATACTTCTCCACCCCTAGGCTATACCTTAATTAAGTCCACCACAAAGCCCCTCTTCTCAAATGGAGATTAGTTTCCAAACATAAGGTCAAAAGTTCCCCACCCCTGGATCACAATTGAATCTACCCCAGAGTTACATCAAGTTTAAACACAGCACTTAATACCCAAATGGAGGTCTTTTCTTCATCTTGACACGAGGCAAGTTCTCAGCAATCTTAGTTCCTGGGGAGACAAGGCTTAGCAAGGCCATAAGATACATTGCCAATCCCTTCATGAATTTATCCTCTGTCTGTAGAACAGTCCTAGAACCCCTGAACACATTAGCAAAGCCCTCTCCCAGGATTTCTGTAAACATACAACAAGAAAATCCTTCTTCAGGGCTTCTGAACCAACAGAAAGGCTCCCAGACCCCTGCAACAACAGCACTGTCCTTCACCAGTGGACAGTATT
>NW_027187256.1:1624925-1750668 GCF_028583685.1 Petaurus breviceps papuanus | reverse complement strand
AGACCCCTGCAACAACAGCACTGTCCTTCACCAGTGGACAGTATTCATTCTGTCTGCAGGACAGTCTCCAGACCCCTGCAACAACAGCACTGTCTTTCACCAGTGGACAGTATTCACTCTCTGTCTGCAGGACAGTCTCAGGGCTTCTTAGTGAACAGCCAGGTTCCAGGACTTCTTCAACAACAGGACTGTCTTTCACCAGTGGACAAATCTGGCAAAAGAACATCAAAACAGACAGACAAAGTACTAGCAAAACAGCCATGTCTTCTCAGTCCTTGGCAGCTCAGGGGGCAGGTCTCAAAAGTCCAGGGCAATTCAAAGTGGCCACCAGCAATTCTCTTAGCCTCTCTCTCTCTCCACGAGGTGCTGCTTCCAAAAAGATCTTCCGCCTCTCTCTTGTCTCTCCAAATCTACGTCACCAGCTCCTCCCAGTTCAGGACTTTCTTTTCACATCAAAAAGTCCATCCCACAGGTGGGATTAACAAGCTCTGGGTTTTAACACAATCAATTTGAAAACCAAGCCAATACAGGGGAATCTTTAATTGCCATTACTATCACATATATCTAAACATGCAGTTCACATACACATTATATATATATATATATGTGTGTGTGTGTGTGTGCATGCGTGTGTATACTGACGTGTGTACATTTGAGTGTAATATGTATATTTACATGTTTTGTGTGTGTATTGTATTACAACACCCATCACAATATTGGACACATTGTGGTTGCTTGATAAAATCTTCATATATTGGTTGATGCAGCATAGTATAGCAGTATAATTGATTAACAAATGTAATTCATTGCATAGAGGTTTATTTTCCATGTGTAATAAAAAAAATTTAACAAAAAAATAAAAATTCTGCTTCCTTCAAAATCTAAAGACAATGGCAGATTATACTTTAGCTTCTACTCCCCTATAGTAATTCTGAATAGGAAAAGGTCACATCCCATGAAATTGCTCATTAATTTTTCCTCTTAAGACCTTTGATATTTATAGTTGTAGAATCAAGAGCAGACCAATTATTTCATTGGGAGAACTTCCTCATTTTGAAGGATGCAATTCTGGTAAATCTAAAAATTATATATATAATTATATATATAATATTCTACTTTTGGCAGCCAGAAAAATCTAGAACTTGTCTGAAAAAAAAAATAGTCTCCCCTCATAACTCTCCAATACAGCCTAGTTAGGCTTATGACCATATTTCCTAAGTCTCTCATTTATTTGATTTGTCATCAATAATATAAACCTTATCTCTCCTTCTCTATATCTCCCTCAAAAATTTAGATGAACCTCATCTTCTGACAACTTTTAATGAAGGTAAACTGAAACAGTCATGGACAACTTCTGTAGCCTATTTAAACTGGTGAGTCCAAACCATCTATGGTATTAAAGAAATCTGTGAGAGAAATGATTTTACTTCCTAATGCAAATGTTTACAGAGGGGGAACAAGGTATGATATGATGGATAAAAGTCTAATATGGTTGTGGAGTAAAGAGTAAAATTTTCATTAATATGTATAAAATATAATAAAATTATTTAGAAAAAAATTGGCATCATAAAACAGAATATAGGAATAAATATGAATAAAGGGAATATAAGAGATGGCTCCCAAGTTGGACCTATGAACTAAGTAATTTGATTATACATTCATGAGATTAATTTTTCCCTTGAACTGGAAATCCTCAGAAGAATGGTTCTCAACAGAAAGTATTTAGCACCCAGAATTTGTGCATTAAATCAAGTGATAGTTTCTCCATCACAGTGTAAATTAATATCATAGTGTTAATTTAGATTTGTGTTCTTAAAACAAGGTCCTAATATTGGTACAATGAAATATGTGATTCTACATGGGAACTCTGATGACAATAAAATGTTGACTTCGGATAGAATACTTTACCACACATATCATATAAATAGTTTCTCTCCTTTATGAACTCTGAGGTGTGTTTGTAAATGTGGCTTCTTAATAAATCCTTTCTCACATTCATTAGACATATGGTTTCTCTTTTTTGTGGACCTTCTGATGAACAACTAGACTTCTCTTAAGATTGAAATTCTTCCCACACTCCTCACATATATATGGTTTCTTTCCTTTGTGAACTGGGTGATGAGCAACTAGATTCACCTTCTGACTGAAACTCTTCCCACATTCATCATGTGTATGGTTTCTCTCCTGTGTGGACTCTGTAATGAGTAAGCAGTTTTGTCTTCATGCTGAATTTCTTCCCATACTTATTGCAGAGGGAGGGCTAATCTTCAGTGAGGAATATTATTATGAAGATTTGGTTGACATATAACTGAAACTTTTGCCACCATCATTACACTTATGAGTCCTCTATTTTCTGGTTTCCTGTGTTCATCAAGTTGGGAGAAGTGAAGAAAATACTTTCTAAAGATTGAATATATTTTTGCCCGTGGGATTTCTTGAGTAGAAAAGTCAATATGATTTTCATACGGACAATTGCTTATCATCTCCATATCCATGACTTTCTGATTCCTAGAATCACTCTGTTGCTTATTGTGACAAATTTCCTTTCCCTCATCCAATTGTGAAGCTTGTAGTACTATGTGAGACAAAGGTCATGCTTTTATCTGCTCAGAATCATTTATTCCATGGGTGAAAGTTTTCTCCAGTTTAATCTTTCACTGTTAAGATTTCCCTCTGATTTTCATGAGGGACAACACTATGACAGGCTTGCAAAGGTTCATCTTAAAGTTCCACATTCCTTAAAGTTTCCCTGGAAGATTCAGCAAATTTTTCTAATCCTTAACATATTAGTAAACATTCTCCCTCTAAAATTGCAAGTATAAGTCTACAATTTGCAAGAGATCTCTAGAAACTTCTCTTAAAGATTCATTATATCATTCTGAGTCCTAAAAATATTAGTAGTTAAAATATTATTGTTTAAAGCTTCCATGAGAAACTGTTCCTTGGTGTATGACTTTTTTGTTTCGATTTTGAGGTACTTTAATATATTTTGTTCCTCTTCTGTGATGATCTAGAATTTAGAATGTCTGTACTTGATTTATTCTCTTGCAAATCTCATCTAATGTTCCTGAAATTTAAGAAAAAAAAAACATGTCAAATAGAAATGATATTTTTCAGTGAATTTCAAGCAACCTATTCACTCTTCTGTGGTATATTGGCAGGCAAAAGGAAATCAACTGTTAGTCAATTAATTCAGTTGAATAATTATCCCATCCTTATTGTATACAGAGTCTATTGAATTCTAGAGGCAATCAAAGGAAAAATGAATTCCCATAAATAATAAATCTTAGTATAAAATCAAAGGAAATACATATGTAAAAAAATCATAAATGCATTCCCTTTTGTAAGTAGAGAAATTATTCCTAGTGAAAGAAAAAAAATAAAGCCAATTTTAAGAGGTGACAGTTGATGTGTGGTATGTATTTTTCAGGCATAAGGAATGTCATGAATGATGGCTTTGCAGCTTGAAAATAACTGGAGCAGGTACAAGGGATATGATACCTTGATTAGTCATAAAAGGCTAGAGTAGAATATAAGTTTCAAGATGGGGGTGATACTGTGTCTCTCTGCATTCAAATACCTAACCCAGTATCTTGCCCTGGTAAATGAATAATGAATATGTGTAGAATTGTTATGAAAAAAAATGTTGATGTGTGACATAATACAATCCTGAATAATTTAACATCTATATGAAAGTGGTAGGAGAGACAAGAAGCCATTAAGGAAGAGACTATTTTTTTTTCAAAGAAGGAGGAAGTAGGATCAATTCCAGTGTGAATGAATAATAAAAGAATGTGTTTAACCTAATGAAGGCTACTAGAGGAAGACCTGGAACTTGAATCAGGTCAACAAGGAATGCAATATCTCTCATCCTGGCAAAGAATTATCAATAATTATGAGATAATAAAGAAATTACAGGAAGGTCAGTGGGAAAAAATTAAAAACAACCTTGCGGGACCTAGCTGAAACAGGAGCATGGTCTTACTGGAGTTCAGCCCCAGCCCAGGGCATCAGAGGTAGTGGGTGGTGGCAACAGCAGTGGCAAAAGTGACAGCAACAGCAGCAGCAGTTGCTTCTGGACTTCTGGGCCCATATAAAGTGGTGGATTGTGCAGCTGATATGAAATCTATGAAGTCTGGAGGAATACACCCACTCCCAACCCCACTGGAAGTAGAGTTCTACCTTGACAAAAGTTAGAAAGTCAGATATTTGCTGGGAAGATGAGCAAACAGTGTTTAAAAAGAAAAAAAAAAACCTCACAGTATATAATATTACTTTGGTGAGAAAGAAGATCAGAACATACAAACAGAAGACAATAAAGTCAAAACCCCTACATCCAAAGCCTCCAAGGAAAATATGAATTGGCTGCAGGTCATGGAAGAACTCAAAAAGGACTTTGAAAATCAAGTAAGAGAAGTACAGGAAAAATTGGGAAGAGAAATGAGTGTGCTGCAAGAAAATCATGAAAAATGATTCCACATCTTGCTAATGAAGAACCTGAAGAATACTGAAGAAAATACTGCCTTAAAAAATAGACTAAGCCAAACAGCAAAAGAGGTCCAAAAAAACAATGAGGAAAAGAAAACCTTAAAAAGCAGAATTGGTAAAATGGAAAAGGAGGCACAAAATCGCACTGAAGAAAATAATTCCTTCAAAATTAGAACAGAGGAAATGGAAGCTAATGACTTTATGAGAAATCAAAAAAGTATAAAACATAACCAAAGGAATGGAAAAAATAGAAGACAATGTAAAATATCTCACTGGAAAAACCACTGACCTGGAAAAATAGATCCAGAAGAGATAACTTTAAAACATTATTGAATTACCTGAAAGGCATGATGAAAAAAAGAACTTAGACATCATTTTTCAAAAAAATGATCAAGGAAAATTGCCCTGATATTCAAGAACCAGAGAATAAAATAGAAATGGTAGAAATCCACCAGTCACCTCTTGAAAAAGATCCACCCCCCAAAAACTCCTAGGAATATTGTAGTCAAATTCCAGAGTTCCCAGGTCAAGGAGAAAATGTTGCAAAGAACCAGAAATAAATTATTGTACTATTGTGGAAACACAATCAGGATAACAAAAGATTTAGCAGCTTCTTCATTAAGGGACTGAAGGGCCTGGAATATGATATTCTATAGCTCAGAGGAGCTAGAATTAAAACCAAGAATCACCTACCCACCAAAACTAAGTATAATACTTTAGGGAGAAAAATTGACATTCAATAAAAAAGAGGACTCTCCTGCATTCTTGATGAAAAGACAAGAGCTGAATAGAAAATGTGACTTTCAGATACACAAATCAAGAGAAGCATGAAAAAGTAAACCGGAAAAAGAAACCAAAATTGACATATTAAAGTTGAACTGTTTACATTCCTACATGGAAATATGATATTTTAACTCAGGAGACCTTTCTCAGTATTAGGGTAGTTGGAGGAAATATAGAGATTATAGATAGACTAGATAGAGAGAAAGAGATGATAGATACATAGATGAATGGATAGATGGATAGATAGATAGAATAGGGTGAGTTGAATGTGAAGTGATGATATCTAAAAAAATAAAAAATTAAGGGGAAAGAGAGGAATATATTGGGAGAAGGAGAAAGAGAAACATGGAATTGGCTAAATAATCTCACATAAAAGAGGTAAGAAAAAGGTTTCACAATGGAGAGAAATGGGGGGGGGAAGTGAGAGGGAATGAGTGAACTTTACTCTCATCAGATTTGGCTTAAGGAGGGAATAACACATCCACACTCCATTGTGTATTTACCCTCAAGAAAGAAAGGGGAAAGGAAATAAATGGGGTGGGGGATGATAGTAGTTAGGGCAAATTAGGGGAGGGTGTAGTCAGAAGAAAACACTTTTGGAAAGGGACAGGATGTAGTGGTAATCCAATTTGACCCCTTTGTATTGGCAAGTAAGTAGGTACTTAGCACTCAGAAATTGACTAAGCCTCTATTGGGGAAACAGAAGGTAATGAACTCCTGTTTTCTGTTACTGAGGTAACAGGAAGGGGTTGGCTGAAACAGGAAGCAAATGTTGTGTGTATATAAGAAAAGCCCTAGAGAGGCACAGTCAGAATGCCTTGGTACAAGAATTTGGAGGCAGAGCAGCTACAGAAGAGAGAATCAATAACTGAACCAGAATTTCCTGAGAATTGTTGGTGGTGAAGCTTCTTCTGAACAGGAACCCAGGAGCCCAGGAGCCCCGTTCCCCCAGGCTGGAAGAGGTGATTCTGATTTTTTGAAAGAGTTGCAGAAGACTGAGGAAGCATGACCAGGATACAGGGACTGTGTCTGTTTGTGGCTTGGTTGAGCCTTCAATTCCTATGAGCAGAAATTGTGAAGGAATTGACATGAACTGGTCCTGTGAACCAGTATGGAGCAGGACCTACCCAGAGATCTGTAAGAGGAACTGGGAGCAGTCTGCCATTGATACCAGGTGACAGTCTGGTGAATCCAAGTAGAATCTGGGACGATGGAAGGGGATCCAGAGAATCTGAGAACTGCCTCCATGTCAAGATGAAAACACCTCTCTGTGGGTACTGAGTAACAATTAAATTATAATTTACTAGTGACCTAGGGGAGAAGAATTTGTGTATTTTCTAATGATTGTACTTAGTGATTAATGATACTTAGTAACTGATTGCTGAATAAGTGACTGATTGAGTTAATTTAGTGTGTTCCATGAGTGGAAGACTTTGACTACTGTACTTTGAGAAGATTGTTCTTTGTTCTAAATACTGTGACCACTTTGATGAAAACTATATGGCCATTTTAATGATAAGTTGTTGTGAATACTATATTGTAATTTTCTGTGATTAGCTGTAATATTGTGAATGCCTTACCTTGATTCTCTGTGAATGTTTTGCTTGGATTTGTTATGATAGATATAGTGTTCACTATACTGTGTAATCTGAATCTTAAAAGTTATTCACAGCTGCCATCCTCTGGAAAACTGCTTGTGCGTGGAAATTATACAGGGTCAAAGAAGAAAATAGAATAAGTCAGGGGCAGGATAGGATGGAGGAAGATATAGTTAGTCTTTCACAAAATGATTATCATGGAAGTGTTTTGCATAACTACACATGTTAGCCTATGATGAATTGATTGCTTTCTCAATGATGCTGGGTGGAAAGGGGAGAAGGGAGTGAATTTGGAACCCAAAGTTTTTAAAAGAAATGTTGAAAATTGTTTTTACATGGATCTGGGAAAAAAGATTTTCAGGCAATGGGGTATAGAAATCTATCTTGCTCTAAAGAAAACTAAGGGGATAGAGAATAAGAGGGTGGGAGTGATGGAGGGAAGGGTAGACTGGGGCAAGGAGTAATCAAAATGAGTACCATTTTTGGGTGGGAGTGAGGGGAGAGATGGGAAGAAAATTTGGGACTCAAAATCTTGTGTAATTGAATGTTGAAAACTAAAAACAAATAAATTAATTAATTAAAAAATCTTTAATGTTTATGTTTGCTCCCCTCCTTAATTCTAATCTCCTTTTTATCATTACACTCTGTTTTATCTTATTTCACTTTCATTCTGTGCTAAGCTCTGCCCTTTTATTGTTTCTCAGAATTTATCCTCTCTCAAAGCAGACTCTTCCTCCCTTCCCTCCCATCTCTTTGCTCTGTCTTTCAAACATGAACTTGCAGCAAAGTTAGCAGAGAGAAGTCAGGAAAATGCCTGAGCTCTCCCCAGTTTCCCTCAGAAATGAAGTCAAATTCAAGCCTCTAAACAGATTCTGCAATACAAAGCTCTAGTTCATTAAGAGAAAAAACCACTTCATGGAGATCATAGAAGTGGGAGGAAGACCTGTATGTAAAAAAATATTTTTAGCAGCTCTTTTTGTAGTGGCAAAGAAGTGGAAATTAAGGGGATGTCCATCAATTGGGGAATGGCTAAACAAGTTGTTATATATGAATGTAATGGAATATTATTGTGCAAAAATTAACTGAAAACAATTCCTTAAAAATACAATTGACCATAATATACTTAGAGGATCCTAGAAAATCAAGTAAAAAACTACTTGAGACAATAAATAAATTTGACAATATTGCAGGATATAAAATAAACCCACATACACACTTGGTATTCCTATATATTTCTAATGAAATCCAACAGCAAGAGATAGAAAGAGAAATCCCATTTAAAGTTTCTGTAGACATTATAAAATATTTGGGAATCTACCTGCCAAAGCAAACCCAGAACTTATATGTCTAGAACCACAAAACACTTTTCACACACAAAAAAGTCAGATATAACTAATTGGAAAAGCATCAATTGCTTGTGGCTGGGTTGAGATAATATAATAAAAATGACAATTTTACCTAAATTAAATTACATATTTAGTGCCATACCAATCAATTTACCAATAAACTATTTTATAGAGCTATAAAAATAGTAACAGAATTAATTTGGAAAAACAAAAGGTCCAGAATGTCAAGGCAATTAATGAAAAGAAATGCTAGGGAAGGTGGACTAGCTATACCAGATTTTAATCTGTACTATAAAGCAACAGTCATCAAAACTACTTAGTACTGGCTGAGGAATAAAATAGTGGATCAATGGAATAAACTACGTACATGAGACTCAGCAGTCAATGACTATAGTAATATACTGTTTGATAAACTAAAAGACCCCAGACTTTTTGAATAAGAACCCACTATGACAAAAACTTCTGGGAAAACTGGAATATAGTATGGCAGAAACTTGGCATAAACCATTATCTAACACCATATACCAAAACCAAGTCTAATTTGAGTACATGATCTGGGTATAAAGGTTGATACTATAAGCAATCTGGGAAAGCAAGGAGTAGTTTGCCTGTCATATTTGTGCAGAGGGAAGGCTTTAAGACCAAACAAGAATTAGAGTGCATTATAAAATGCAAAATGGATAATTTTAGTTACATTAAATTGAAAATCTTCTGTACAAACAAAGCCAATGTAACCAAGATTAGGAGGGAAGTGGAAAATTGGGAAAGAACTTTTACAACCAATGTCACTGATAAAGGACTCATTTCTAAAATATACAGAGAATTGAGTCAAATCTATAAGAATACAAGTCATTCTCCAATTGATAAATGGTCAAAGGATATGAACAGGCAGTTTTCAGAGGAAGAAATTAAAGTTATCTATAAAAATATGAAAAAATGCTTTAAATCACTATTGACTAGAGAAATGCAAATCAAAACAACTCTGATGTACCACATCTCACCAGTCATATTGGCTAAAATGACACAACAGGAAAATGACAAATGCTGGAGAGGCTGTGGAAAAGTTGAAACACTAATGCATTGCTGGTGGAGTTGTGAACTGATCCCACCATTCTGGAGAGCAATCTGGAATTACACCAAAAGGGCTATAAATAATTTCATATCCTTTGACCCAGCAATGCCACTTCTAGGGTTGTATCCTAAAGAGATGATAGAAATGGGAGGAAGACCCATATGTACAAAAATATTTATAGCAGTTCTTTTTGTGGTGGCAAAGAATTGGCAATTAAGAGGATGCCCATCAATTGGGAAATGGCTAAACAAGTTGTGGTATATAAATGTAATGGAATATTATTGTGCTATAAGAAATGAGGAGCAGACAGACTTCATATTTACTTGGAGAGGCTTATATGAACTGATACTGATTGAGAAGAGCAGAACCAGGAGAAATTTGTACACAATTACAGACACAATGTATGTGTGATGACCAACTTTGATAGACTGGGCTCTTCTCAGCAATGCAGGGTTATAAATCATACCCAAAAGACTCATGATGGAGAGAGATGTCTACATTCAGAGAAAGAACTAGAAAGAATCAAGTTAGAATCCAGATTGAAGAAAACTACCTGCTCTCAGCCTTTTTCTTGTTTGGTTTTGTTTCCTCTTTCCTATTATTCATTCATTCCAACTGATACAATCCTCCTTCATAACCTGACTAATGTCTAATGTGAAAATATTTGCAGATACTATACCTGATTACATGCCACCATGTTGGGGGAGGGGAGGCAGGGAAAGAAAATTAGAAATTCGAGGAATCGTAGAAGAGAATCTTGTAAACTAAACTAAACAAACAAATTCATGAAGACCAAAAAAAAAAATTACAATTGACCAAATGGGGGAAAAATCTACTGATGAAAACAATTCCTTAAAAGTTGAATTGGCCATATAGAAAAAGAGCTACCAAAGTTCACCGAAGAAAATAATTCTTTAAAAATTAGAATTCGACACATAGAAGCTAATGACTCTATGAGACATTAAAAATCAGTCAAAAAAATCAAAAGAATGAAAAAAATAGAAGAAAATGCAAAGTACCTCACTGGAAAAACAATTGACTCATAGAATAGATATAAGAGAAATAATTTAAGAATTACTAGGCTACCATAAAGCCATGATAAAAAAAAATAAAGAGCTTGGACAGTATCTTTCAAGAAATCAAGAACTGGAATGTCAAATAGTCATCAAAAGAATCCACCAATCATCTCCTGCAAGAGATCCCAAAATGAAAACTACAATGAATATTATATCCAAATTCCAGAATTATCATGTCAAGGAGAATATACTGCAAGCAGCCAGAAAGAAATAATTCAAGTATTTTGTAGCCATAGTCAGGATTACACATGCTTTAGTAGATTCTACATTAAATGATCAGAAAGCTTAGAATATGATATGCTAGATCTTGGATTACAACTAAGAATCAACTACCCTGCAAAATTCAGCATGATATTTTTTTGGGGAAAGGTGTACATTAAGGAGGAGGTGGTGCTTGAAAGGAGGGAAAATTGGGGAAAGGGGTAGTAAGAAGTAAAACACTTTCGAGGAGAGCCACGGTGAAAGGAGAGAGAAGAGAAAAGGTTGAAAATCAATGACCATTTCTTACGTATTGAACAGGAATTTTAAAAAGCACAGTAGAAGGTTTGGATAACTTTCAACTGGGAATTTTTTGGGAAGGTTTCATTTGAGGTGAATGAGAAAGAACCAGTGAATGGATGACAAAATGCAGGGTTTGAAAAATGGCAGGCAGGAATTGAGAATCAGAGAGAATCTAAAGGAATAACAGGATGTGAATATGATCATTAAGGAAAAAAAAAAGTTTATGTAGGTTTTCATTTTCCATATAGGTTTAGCCTGAGGTTGTCTCAGCTTAAGAGGCAACAATGTTTAGCTAGAAAGAGGGTAGACCTCCCCCTCCAACACACAGGCAAACCAGCCCCTGTTGTGTAGTTTCATTGACTGAAGAATGACTAGAGCATCTAAATGGAAACCTACTGCTATGACATTCATCTGAGTGAATATATATTTATGTGTGTATATTTACACACACGCACATATATATGCAGTTCTCAAACACACATTGGTACATACAAATATGTTCATAAGTATACATGTATATCAGATATATGTTTTGCATTTTTGAACATGTTTGTATAAGTGTATATTTTATGACCAATAACTAGCCTGATACTTGATATGCAGTGATTGCTTGATATTTTCATTGATGTAGATGGAGTATCTGAAACAATATTAGAATGTTCTGGGAAGGAATCAATCACATTGAGAGGTAATATTGACTAAAAATGTTATTCATCATATTGAGTTTATTCTAAATTTTTATTAAAACAATTAAAAATAAGAATTCTGTTTCTTCTAAATATAAGGATGATGGTATAAATGCCTTAGATTCTGTTCCACTAATAATTTCTCAGAGAAAAAAAGCCATTAATTTTTTCTCTTAAGTCTTTTATAGAATCAAGAGCAGACTAATAATTTCATTATGACATTTCCCTTTTAAAGGATGGAATTTTGGTAAACCTAGAAATTTTACATTTGGCAGCCAGAGCACCCTTGACCTTGTTTGAAAAAACAAATGTCTTCCTTCTTGTCTCCCTTATACCTTCTAGTCAGGTTTATGACCAACTGTACTTTCTAAATTCTTTGTTTTTCTCTGTCATTTATAAAATCTATCTCTCCCTCTCCTTCCTCTGATCCCTCTCCTCCCCCTTTCTCTCTCTCTCTCTCTCTCTCTCTCTCTCTCTCTCTCTCTCTCTCTGTCTCTCTCTCTCTCTCTCCTTGAAAAATTATTAGTGGAGTCAAAATGAGATATTGCACTGAGACAATTTCAGTACCCTCTTTAAGCTGGAGAGTTGCGGCTATCCCTGGTATTAAAGAAATCTATGTGAGAAAAAAAAAATATATATATATATATATATTTCCTATTTTGATGGCTTACAGAGAAGAAACAAGTTATGGTATGATGGGTGAAATTTAACATAGGAGTGGGGTAAAGAGTTACATTTTCATCTATTTCTAAAAGAAAATATGATTATTTAGAAAACATGGCATCTTAATAGAGCAGAATGTAGAATTTAATTAAAGGGCACACAAGAGATGGCTCACAAATTGGGGCAATGAAAAGTTCTTTACATGTACATTCACATGATAGTCAAGTAAAGGTTAAATATATGATATACACTGAAGTATCTAGTTTGCAGGATGTTGGGAGTAAAGGGACAGAGCACCTGGCTCATTTATTCCCTGTTTAATTTTTCCCTAGAACAGGAAAACCTCAGAAGAATGGTTCTCAACAGAATGTATTTACTGTCCCCAAAACTACAAATCAAATAATCAAATTATCAAATTACTTGCACTATCACAGTGGTAAATAAATGTAAAATGCATAGTTTAGATTTGTGCTCAAAACAATATTTCCACAATTTTTATGCTGAAAGACTTTTTTTTTCTACATGAGAACTCTGATGGAGAAGAAAATTTGACTTCTAATTGAATTCTTTCCCAGACATATTCCATAGAGTTTCTCTTCTGGGTGAACACTATGATGATTAAGAGCTTACTTTTTTTTAGAATCCTTTCCCATGTTCATCACAAATACATGGCTTATCTCCTGTGTGGTTTCTCATAATAAACTGAAGAGAGTTTTTTTTTAACAAAACCTCTTCCCACAGTCTTCACAAATAGAGGACTTTTCTACTATGTTATGAATTCCCTTATGAAGATAAAATGCAAAATTTTGGCAGAACCCTTGCACACTTATTACATGAAACAGGTTTCTCTCCTGTGGACTCTGAGATGAGCACATAGATTTGACTTCTTTCTAAATCCTTTCCCACATTCATCACATGTATAAAACTTCTCTTCTTTGTGCACCATTTGATGAGCATTTATATTTGCTTTACTATCAAAACTTTTCTCACACTCATATGTATGGTTTCTCTCCTGTATGGACTCTGTGATGAGTAAGAAGACATTTCTTCTGACTGAAACTCTTCCCACACCCATCACATATGTATGGTTTCTCTCCTGTATGGACTCTCTGATGTGTAAGAAGACATATCTTGTAACTGAAACGCTTCCCACACTCATTACACATGTTTGGTTTCTCCCCTGTATGGACCCTTTGATGAGCAACTAGGTTGAACTTTTCCCTGAATCTCTTCCCACACTCATCACATATGTATGGATATTCCCCTCTATGGACTCTGTGATGAGCTTGTAGTTGTGAATTTTGAGAGAATCTCTTCCCACACTCATTACACATGTATGGTTTCTCTCCTGTATGGACTCGGTGATGAACTTTTAGTCTTGACTTTTGAGAGAATCTCTTCCCACACTCATTACACATGTTTGGTTTCTCTCCTGTATGGACTCTCTGATGAGTTTGTAGGTTTGAGTTTTAAGAGAATCTCTTCCCACACTCATCACATATATATGGTTTCTCTATGGTGTGGATTTTGCAATGAATACGTAGATTGGTCTTATGATGGAAACTCTTCCCACACTCATCACATATATAGAGCTTATCTTTGCTGGGTGATTTCTGATGAGTATTCAGTTTTGATTTAAAACTTAACCTTTTGCCACCATAATAACACTCATTCCTCTCTATTTTATGGTTTCTTGTGTTCATCAGGTTGGGAGAAGTGAAGGAAATCCTTTCTAAAGATGGATTATTTCTATTTTTAGGCCATGATATTTTTTCAGTAGATAAGCCAATGTGACTTCCAAGTGGCAAATTGCTTATCATCTCTATATTCATTGCTTTCTGATTCAGAGAATCACCCTGTTTTCTGTGACATATTTCCTTCCCCTTGTCCCACTGAGAGGTTTGCTGGACCATGTGAGACAAGTGTCCCACACTTTTTGGCTCGTAACCACTTTTCATGGATGGAGGTTTTTTCTAGTTGAATTAATCATTCATAGCAACTTCCCACAGATTTTCATGAGGAAACACCCTTCCACAGACCTGCAAATGTTCATCTTGAAATTCCACATGCCTTGAAATTTCTCCTTGAATATTTAGAAAATTATTCTCTAGCCTGGAAATATTAGTGGACTTGCTTTCCCAAAATTGTAAGTATTTGTCTACCTTTTGCTATAGAACTCTAGGAGTTTCCCTTAAATATTCATCATGTCACATATTTTTGCTTTCAGGACCTAGTAGTTGCTCCTTGGAGAAGAAAATATTTGTTGGGATTTCCAAATGTTTTAATATATTTCTCTTTCTTGATAGATGATTTATATTTTTGGATTTCTTGACTTGATTAAACATCTGGTACATCTCATTTTCCTAAAATTAAAGCAGAAATATATCAACTACAAATGATATATTTCAGTTAATTCCAAGTAACTTATTTATTCTTCTGTGGTATACAGTCAGGGATTAGAAAATTAAGGGTTACTGAAGTAATTCAGGAGTATAATTTTCATATATTTATTGTATATAGTAAATAATGAACTCCAAATGTAATTAAAGGGTAAAGGTATTACAAAAAATCATAAATCTTTGTACAAACAAATGGATGCAAGAAATTTATATGACAAATTCATAAAGGCATTTCCACTGTGTAAATGGAGAAAATGTCTATTGAAGGGGGAAAAAATCAGCGAAGGCACTTTTTAAGAGACGACATTTGATCTGGGGCATTTAGAAATGAGGAATATCGTGAACAAGGTCTTGAAGGATGGAAATCATTGAGCAGATATAAGGAAGGTACAACATTGCTAATTGGGAAAGGTTATTGTAGAATAAGCTTTAAGACAGGGATAATATTTTTTCTCTTTGTATTCAAGCACCTAACACAGTATCTTACCCTCAGGAAATTATTAATAAATGTTTGTTGAGTTTATTTGAAAAAAAAACACTTTTGAAATTATATAATCTTGGTTATTTTAGTGCCTACATGAAAGCAGTGAAAGAGGGAAAAACTTTGTTAGGAGACTGGATTTTTAAAGGAAGGATCAAATAAGCTCAAGTCCAAAGTTTCCTGGGCAAGGAAAACAGATAAGGTAAATGAAAATTAATATTATCATTAACAAGATGAAGGCCACTGTACTAAGGCCTTAAATTTTCTTCAAGCCAATGTGGAATAAACTCTCTCTCATCCTGGCAAATTATCAATAATCATGGGAGAATGAGCAAATTACACTGGGAAATATAATCAGGAAAGAAGGGTGTTCTACAGGGAAGGTTGTTTCCAAGAAAGAAATACAGGGAAAACTATATAAGGTGAAGAGCTTGTTAGCTATGGAGTATAATCAGTTGAAGTATGAATAGTGGAATTTGAGGATAGAGGAGAGTATCAATTGTGGGAATGGAGCTGAGATGGCTAGGTATGAAAGGATGCAAGCCACTGAGACTTGTCTGATCTAGTCATAGGCAATTGGCATACTGAATATATTCTTTAGGAGTCATTTAAGAAACCTTCCTTTAGAAACCTTTCAGAGTTTCTTCAGGCAACAGAGAATTCAGTTAGTGACTACTGGGAGATGAAGCACTTTATTCTTTCAGACATGGCTTTGATACAGACCATCTTTAACTGAACTTTTCTGTTCCCTTTTTAGGTCTGGAGCTTCATGTTTACATACATTTCCTGGGATCAAAGGATTTTAGCATTTAGAAGTATTGTGAAACCATTAGAATTTATCTACCCATACATACCCATATTCGTGGGGAAACTGCCCATGTCTTAAGGGATTTGCCTAAAACCAGACGTACACTGTCATATTCATACCTTGGCTCCTTTTGTCTCTTAGAATATGCTTTATGAAAATTCAGACATGCTTGGCATTTTCCTTCAAATTTCCATCAGACAGCTTTTTGCCTCTTAAGGAATACAGTTTTGGTGTCCAGCAGGGCAGTTATCACTTAGTTAAATGACCAGTGCTAATTGGGATGCAACTCTGATAGTGGGAGTTATAAATCTCTTTTTCAAGTTTCAGTTTTATTTGAGAATCTGCAGATTTCATTCTCATACACTCTAGATATTGGGAAGTTACCGAAACTTTCTGCCCATTACTCAAGCATAAGGATACTTGGATTCTTTGAGAAACTCCTAAGAACTGAAGCAATTCACCACAATCAGTGTAAGTACTTTCTCCTAACTAAACTCAACTTCCTAGCTCCTTATTAAAGGTTATTAAGCCTCTTGATTTCTATTACTGGTTCATTCCCTGCTCCATTATCTTCTTGCCCTTACACATGCAAACACTCTAAAGGGAATTCTGAAATCACTAAACATGAGTCTCTTTAATCAAAGCAATAAGGTACTCAAGATGTATGGTTAGATCCTGAACCCAAAGGATACAATTCCAAGCAGCAAATTTTTTTAATGTTTTAAAAATCTTTGTTTAATTTTAATTTCACATGGCGTAGCAGATGCAACTCAGAGTGTACTGTCCACAGCAATGCTATGTGTGAGAAACTGAATTGAAATTTCAAAAAAAAAAAAAAAATAAGGAGATAATAAGAGAGCCAGTCCTGAATTCAATGAGTTCAGGGCAATAAAATGGTTATATACCAACAGAGGTGATTTTTTCAAAAATCCTATCAAATAGACTGCAGCAATTTATCCAAAAAATCATTCATCATGCCAAATTCATATTCATACTAAAAATATAAGGATTCCAAATATTAGGAACACAATGAACATAATTAATAACATCAAAAATCAAAATATCCAAACTACATGATGAGTCCAGTAGATGGAGAAACAGTTTTTGATAAAGTACAGCACTCATTTAAGTAAAAAAAAAAAAACCTCCATAAATTTAAGCCATAGAACTACTTTTTTCTAATATAATAGAAATCCATCTAAAACAAAAGAAAGCAAAACAAAAAATTCTGTTTTCATAATGGATACACTAGAACCTTTTCCAATTAAAATAGGAATAAAGCAAGGATGCCCACTCTCCCCATTTTAATTTGATATTGTTCTGCAAATGCTAGCAACTGCCTTCAGACAATAAAAAGAAACTAAAATCTTAAACAGAGGTAAAGAGGCAATACGAAATCCCAATTTGCTAATGATATTGATGACACATATGTTATATGTTAGAAAATAAAGATATTAATCATGAAAAATTATAACTTCAACAAAAGCTACATGCTAAAAGTTGAACTGTCAAAATTAACTGCATTTCTATATGATATCAAAATCCCCAAAGCAATAATAATAAAGGGAAATCTCATTACAAATAACCACAAAATGGATAATGTATCTAGGGGCCTCATAAAAGCCCACTGAATAATTTTATAGATTCAATTACATAGTGGACCTTAAAGAAATAAAGATCAATTTAAATAGCTTGAGGGACATTCAGTGCTCATGGCTAGACTTGACAATATAATAAAAATTACAATAATTTCACTATTAATTTGCACTTTTCATGTTATATCAATTAAAGTAGTAAGGGGATACTTCATAGAATTTGATAAAAGAATAACAAAATGCATTTGGAAAAATAAAAGATCTTGAATATCAAGGGAAATGCTGAATAGAAGTAGGAACAAAGGGGAATAGCACTTCCAGACTTCAAACTATACTTTAAAAAGAGTAGTGATTACAACCTTTTAAAACTTGCCATTTTTTTTAAAGAGGGAAACTAATGGAACAGACTGAATAAGGTAGAATCAGACTACAATAACTCCAGATTTAATTAGAGTGGAAACCATAAGTTCCTGAGGAATGAATTCCCTTTTGAGGAAAAAAAAGAACTACTGGGAAAATTGTAGAGAAGTCTTGCATATATTTGTCTTAAACCACTATTTTATACAATATTACATAACACATTTGAATTGGATATGTGACTTTAATATTAAATATTAAATAATGTTTAAAAATATAAGAGAAGCAGATCATATACTTTTCCTAGTGATGGGTATAAAAGGTATTTAACCAAACAAGAGATTGAGGCAATTACAAAAGATAAAATAGGAATCATTAATCATATGAGAAGAAGGAAGGCTGTTGAATGGGGCAGGGGAGAAGGAGTATTTCTCAAATTTCTTTGATTTTTTTTTTGCAATAAGGACACTAAACTGTCATTACATTGTGATTTGATTCCATTATTAGACTTGTACCACAAGGACATTAGTATAAGAAGAAAGCCCCCACATATGCCAAAATATTTATAATAACACTTTTTTGTGATTGCAAAAAATTGGGTGGGGGGGCAAAAAGAAGATACCCTGAAATTGGTGAATGGCTAAATAAATTGTGACATAAGATTTTAGTGAAATATCATTGTGGTATACAAAAGTATAAATGTAATAAACACAGAGAAGCATAGCAAATAGGGAGGAATTTCATTGAAAGTAAGGAGAGTCAAGAAATCAACATATAGAATGAGTACAAAAATATAAATGGATGAAAAACTATAAAATAATCAAAAGTTAATTTGGTAAAGTTACAAAAAACAAACGTAACTCCAAAGGATAAATATGAGAAGATATACTCCCAACACAATCCTTTAAAGAAGTATGTATTTCAGAGATAAATGAAGTGGGGTGTTTGGGGAGGAAAGAGATGAATAAAGCAGTATGCTACTAAGGGAAGAGTTAGTGGCATGTGGCAAAGACCGTTTCTAAATGACAGTCTGCAATTCAGAATGATTAGCATGGAGAAAGCATGATGGGTTAACAGTTTATTAGCCACTGAAAAACTAAGTCCAAAGGAAGGGAGGTTAGTGAGTTATAGAGATAGATGGAGAACCTGAAAGGGTCAATATAGAGCAATGAGTAATACAAATCTACTACCAAAACCAGTGAGTTGGAGATTATGGATGAAAGTTCACCCAGTAGTGAAAATGAGGTCCAAGGATGCTGCTGTATCATTATTATCAGGACCAAGATTTCAGTGAGAACAAGATGAAAGGAGCAGCATAGGAAAAGGCTTAAGATGAAAGGTCATTTGTTATTGATGGAGCAAAGAGAAGCTAGAAGGTTTGGATAGATTTCAACTGGGAATTTGGTGGAGAGGTTTCAATTGAAGGGATTGGGAAAGAGGGAACAGTGAGTGGGCTACTAAGAGCAGAGTTTGAACAATGGCAACCAGAGAATGAGAATGAGTGGGATTCAACAGGAATGATAGAGTGGGAAGATGTTTATCACTGAGAAAAAAGTTCAAGGATGTAAACATTTCTATATAATTTTATCCTGAGGTTGAGATATGCCAGAGTGTGAGGCAACTGTGTTTATTTAGCAAGAACGGTGCTAGGGCTGGGCATGCAGCAGCTTTTGTTATTTTTCCATTGGCCTAGGGACTAGAACATGTAAATGGAAAATTACTGCAGACCATCTGGGTGAAAATATTTTATCGGTATGTATAGGTATATGTGTAAGATATATTTATTGGGTCTATGACAGTGTGTGTATGCATATTTTTATGTCTAGTTCCTAGCATGTGTGATACATAGTAGTTGTTTGATAAAATCTTGTTGTATTGATATAGGTGGAGTATTTGGAAAGAACTTACTTCAAGTCCTTACCAACTCTAGGTATGGATCTGAGATAATAGGAAACTCCATTAATCTGTTTTATCCTCAGTTTTATCATCGGCAAATTGGGAATAATATCAGTGTCAACTGCCTCAAGCATATTTACCAATAAATTAGTCTTTAAAATATAATAAAAATTATAAAAAACTGACATTTACTTAATTTACTGCAATGCATTTCATAATCCTTAATTCATTTTAAGCATGAAAGAATACATACCATAGTTCTTATTACCTTCCTTTATTCAATATTTTATTTGGAAAAACTTAAGTCTTTAAAGGTTGGAGTAACTTACACCAGCAACCAGTAATTAGTTTCATTCTTCTAGGCCAGTCCTTCCTGAACACAAGCCCAGCATGCACTATCCTTCCTAACTTGACCACATGTTCTGAGCCTCTGACCCTATGTTGTTGACTTTTGCTCTCCACTTACTCTGAGTTCTGCCAGATCCAGACCTGGGTTGACTCAACAGAAAAGCTTCAGCATTAAAGAGTGACATTCTGGGATACCTGGGATTTAGGTGCTCGGGCTGAATTCCTCAACTTTTGCTTGAAACCTGAACTGAAGGAGAGATGTAGATCTCACCTAGGTGGGGTGTGAAGGAAAATGGGAAGGTACTGTGGGGGAAAATACCTGGGTCCTCTGAGGGATTCATATCCAGAAAGAATGAGTCAGGTCTCCCCTACACAAGCCTCAGACCTCTAACGATTAAGAAGCTTTATTGACTCCACATGAAGGCATAGAATCAAAATCACCTCCTTTAAGAAGTTCCTAAGAATTGAAGCAATTAACCACAATCAGTATAAGGTAGTTTCTCCTGACTAAATTCAACTTCCTTGTGCCTTATTCAGGCTATTGAGTCCTTTGGTCTCCTAAACATAGGCTCTTTATTGTTGTGTGTGTGTGTTTGTTTTGATTTTTTTAGTGAATGACTCATAGCCCTTATCTTCTTGCCCACAGTCTCTTTCTCCATTGGGTCCTGCAACCAAGAGGTCCTACTCCTCATTGAGAATTGGGGTAGCAACTTCTCTTGCATGGCACCATCATAGATTTCCTGCTCTCAGGCATAATGTTGGAGGACTGGACTAAAGAAACTGAAGGGTACCCTCCCACTGGCTCAAGTATATTTGTAGCCCCAGAGCCTTGTTCTTTCTTAGTTCTCTGGACTGACATGGAAGTAGAAAATCTCTTTGCCTGATGGAGTAAATAAATTCCTGGTAATGTTCCTGAGTTTGGGACTGGGACCCTGCTGTATCTGCAGTGACTCCATTACAATAAAATCAGGATAAACCCAAATGTAGATGAATGATCTGAAGTTAAATATATGAGAGTTGGTTTGAGGGTAGATATTTTAACTTGAATATTTATTGATAAATTAGGTATTCAGGCGTGAATGACTTGAAATATAATATAATCCTAGATACCTTGGAATCTCTCTCTCCCTCTTAAACCCTATCCCTCAAATCTTTGTGCCTCCCTCTTTCCCAGTTGAACCCATTCCTTTACCATCCCTTAGGTTTTCTCCATAAATGTCTTTAGACTTTCCTATCTCTCCCTCTCTTTTACACTCTCTCTTTTTTATCATTACACCCTGATTTATCTTATTTCACTACTGTCTTTACTGAGTTCTCCCCTTATTTTTATCATTTCTCAGATTTACCCTCTCTTACACCATGCTTTTCCTTCCTCCCCCTCCCTTTGTTCTGTCTTTCAAAACTAAATGGGGGAGAAAGAACAGAGAATATTGGAGGGCTTCCAAAGCAGTCTGGGGAGAAGCAGAGGAGGCAAGGAATGGGAGGAAGAAAACAATGCTTATATATACTTTAACCTGCACTCTTCTCAATTATCTCCTTGCCATTACACAATCATACTAAAGGAGACTCTGAAATCAATAAATATGGGTCTCTTTAATAAAAGCAATAAGGCACTGGGGATGCTATGTTTAGATTATGAGCCCAAAGATTAAAAGATGTAATTCTTGGCAGTGAAATTTCCTAATGTTTTAAAACTTTTTTTATTTCATTTTGCTTTCGCATGCTATATCAGAACACAGAGTACTCTGTCCACAGCAATGCCATGTGTGGGAAGCTGAATTGAAATTCCAGAAAAAATTAAGGAGATAGTAAGAGGACCAGTCCTGAATTCAATGACTTCAGAGCACTGTGATGACTCAAACAGGTCACCCTTTTACATCTGAATGCAGGTCCTTACATCAGAAGCCCAGAGCAGCTCATTACATATTTATTTTAAGATTCATATACAGGTATAATTATTATATTTAAGAGAAACATTTCATTCTTATTTTTGTCACTCTCCCAAGTTAACTAACACAGAAATCCTCCTGGGACTATATCTTAGTTTCAGTTACACAGGTTTTCACTCAGGAATGTATTTTTAATAAAATTATACAATTACTTGTTATCTTAAAAATTGTTGTAGCTGATAAATGATTACAAAACAAAACATTCAAGATATGGTTTATTCATCTTTTATTAGTAGAGGCTTTAGGAAAGAAAGGGGTAGGATATGATCTTGAGATATATTTCAGCCCAGATGTGCATCCTGTCCCTTCCTGTCTTCTGAGATATTTTGCAGAGATCCTTCTTACCACAGAATAGTACCCAGCCCACTGCTGGTTGTGTGGACCCAACAAGCTTCCACCTTGTGAACCACTATGAATTTGGGAATGGATTTCCAGAAACTGGAGCCAGGATCTTCATTGCAATGCAAAAAAGGAGGGGGGATAAATATGTGGCACTGGGTTTTGTTTCAAATCCCATCTGTGTCTGTTGGTAAAGCTATATTGCACTCCACAATGTGGAGAAAGGTGCTGGTGAGCTCAGTGTAGCAGTTTATGAGTTTGGCTAATTTCTTTTGGATTCCAGGTGTCCCAAATCATGAAGACAGCTGGAGTGTCTTTATATTTGGCTTCTAAGTTCTGTTTTGTAGAGGTTTGAGAGGTCAATGGGTCAGAGAAATTGCTTAGTTCTCTATTTTGACCCCAAAGTCCTGGTATTACAATTTTTGAAAGATTGGATCATTTATATTTATATACTTCTATAATCTATATCTATAACTATATATAAATATACATATCCATCTGTATAGATGTATCTGCTTTCTGCAAAGTTACCAATAAGCTTTTACTTGCTAAATCTCACTGATCCTTTTTTTCCAGTCTTTGTCCTTTCTTTCCTCTCTGCAGCCTTCAACACTGTCACCTACCCTCTTGCCCTAGATAAAGTGGCCTCTATAGATTTTCATGACATTGCTGTCTCCTCTCCATTTCATTGATATGCTCAGCATATGTGTGGGTTCCCAAAAGATCTGTTCCTGTTCTCCTTCTGTTCTTTCTCTAGGCAATGTCCCTTTGTGTTCATGAATTCCCATATATTCAGTTATCTATATGCAGATGATGCATATATATATATATATATATATATATATATATATTTATCCAACTCTCTCTCTGATTTCCTGTCTCCCATAATTTGCTACCTATTAGAAATCTCTACCAGCATGCCCTCTAAACATCTTAAAAATCAATATTGTTTTTGTTAAACCAAAGACCAGGCTCATTTCAGGAAACTAGTACAAACAAGAGCTTTGTTACTAGGACATATAGCAAGCAGGAAAGAAAAAAGGATCAAAGTATGTGTACACACAGTCATGTAAAAACATATACCAAATGTATATTTTATTTAGTTTGCTTACAATTACCCACTGTCCAAATATCAGTTTCCATTTATATTTTCCTGTAATACATATCCACTTAGGTACCAAATCTTGTTATTCATCCCGTCTCAAAGTCTCCAGAATCTGTCTCCATTTCTTCACTCAGTCAGTCATCGTTCTAGTTGAAGTAATCATCACCTCTGTTCTATATAATTGTAATACCTATTTGTACTCCTTGCTTCAAGTCCCTCCTATCTCATATCTTCATCCTACCAACCAAAGTAATTGTCTTAAAGAACAGATGTAGGGGTGGCCAGGTGGTGCAGTGAGTAAGAGTGCCGGCCCCAGAGTGGTGAGACCTTGGATTGATTCTGTGCTCAGATGCTTAACACCCATGCAAAAATAACTGGCCATGTAACCTTGAGCAAGTTACTTAACCCCAATTGCTTAAAAAAAAAAAAAAAGAATTGATGTAACAAAATCTCTCCAAGGGTCAATAAATTGCAGGTGACCCTTATCACATTTTTATTAAAATAGATGTTCTTCCATATGCATTTTGAATCTCTTTTCCATCTTGCCCTAGTTTACTTTTCACTCGTTATTATATTCCTCTCTTATGTCCCATTTCATACCATATTACAGTGCTTTTGGACTTATTTGGAACTTTCCGCTATGACTTCATTCCCCAAAAAACACATCATTTCAAACATCACAATGCTTCAAGATAGAATATACCTGGGACTCATATCTCATCATCTTTTTCTGCCCTTCTGATTGGACCCTTTAACTGGAGGACAGGGTTGTGACCGTCAGGGACTCTATTTAAAAAGAGGGCTCCGGAATTTCTCTTCACATTTCATTTGAGATGAAAATTTTTTGGACTTGTTTGGAACTCTCCATCATCTTCCCATGGCAGTACCTTCTTCCCTACCTTCCACCACCTTGGTTTTCAGATTCCTTTTATATATTTCCTTCCCATGGTAGATTGCAAGCTCCTTGAGCACAGGAACTGTCTTTGTTTTTATTTGTATGTCTCCATAGCACTTAGCATAGGTACACATTAAGTGTTTGATAAATGTTTACTGATTGATTATGTTCAATTTGTTGTCCACTCTAAGTGACCTTCTTGTTGTTCTTTCCCTTATTCTAGGAGACTTCAATATACAGATACCCACTTGGAACACTAACCTTGTAGTTACTTCACTTACTCATTTCTCATGATCTATTCTTTCACCCTATCTTAGCTACAGACAAAAATGGTCATATCCATTTACCACTTCCATATTTTTGAACTCTGAGTTTTTCATATCTCATCACAATGTTGATATTTCACCATTTTCCATTTATTATTAAATCTCCCCATAGGTCCCCTGTACCCGGGATCTTAGGAGAAACCACTGTATTCCATAAATGGTTAAGTCAGTGAAAAATCAAAAAAGTGAAAAATATGAGAGATGGTGGATTGTGGGTAAGATGATGGAAAAGGCAATTTGCTAGAAAAAAATAGAATGGAATGCCATCACTTTTGTGTATTTTGATGCTTGTCTAGGCAAGAAGTGTTACCTTTTCTCATGATACAGAATTGAAGCAGTAGAAAAGTTTCAAAACAAAAGGTTTCCATATTTAGTATTTTCAGTCCTTTGCATAATATCTTAAATCACATACTTTTCATTTAGAGATGAGTTTCCCCAATTAGTAACTTCATTCAAAAGAATGACAATAAAGAAATAACATACAAAAACTTGTGAGATGCACCAAGAGCAACTCTTTGGGGAAGTTTTATATTTCTGAATGCATTCTTGAATAAAATAGAGGAAATGGAGATCAATAAATTGGGCTTGCAACTGAAAAAAACTAGAAAAAGAACTAATTGGAAATCCCCTATTATATACTAAATTAGAAATACTGAAAAGCAAAGGAGAGATTAATAAAATTGCAATTAAGAAAATAATCGAATTAATAAATAAAATTAAGTATTGGTTTTATGAAAAAAACAATAAAATTGATAAACATTTAGTCAAAAATATAAAGAAAAAGAAAGAAGAAAACCAAATTATCAGTATCAAAAATGAAAAGGGAGAATCAACCTCCAATGAAGAGGAAATTAAAACAATAATTGGGAATTAATTTGCTCAATGGTATGCCCATAAATTTGACAATCTGAAATGGATGAATATTTACAAAAATATAAGTTGCACAGATAAACTGAAGAGGAAGTAAAATACTAAAATAATCCAACTCAGGAAAATAAATTGAACAAGCAATCAATGAAATCCCTAGGAAAAAATGTCCAGGAATGATGGATTTACTAGCTAATTCTATGAAACATTTAAACAATTGATTCTAATAGTTTACAAGCTGTTTGGGAAATTTGTAGGAGTCCTTCCACATTCTGTTTATGACACAAACATGGTACTGATACCTAAATGAAGAAGAGCCAAAATGGAGAAAGAAAATTATGGACCAATTCCCCTCATGAATATTGATGCAAAAATTTTAAATAAAATATTTGCAAAAAGACTATAGCAATTTATCATGAGAACAATACACTTTGATCAGGTAGGATTTATCCCAGTAATGCAAGAATTGTTCAATATTAGGAAAAGTGTCAGTATAATTGATCATATCAACAACGCAATTAGCAAAAACCATATAATTATCTCAAAAGATGCAGAAAAGGCATTTAACAAAATACAAGCCCCATTCCTATTAAAAACAATAGAAAGTATAGGAATAAATGGAGTCTTTCTTAAAATAATAAGTAACATCTTTCTAAAACCATCAGCAAATATTATATGTAATGAGGATAAGCTAGAAAAATTTCTAATAAGATTGGGGGTGAAACAGAGATATCCACCATACCCCTCATATTCAATTTTGTACTGGATATGTTAGTGGTAGCAATAAGAGAAGAAAAAGAAATTGAAGGAAACAGATTAGAAAAAGAAGAGACTAAGCTATCACTCTTTGCAGATGATATAATGAAATGCTTAGAGAATCCTAGAGAATCAAGTATAAAACTACTTGAGATAATAAATAAATTTAACAAAGATGCAGGTTATAAAATAAACCCACATAAATTCTCACCTTCCTATGCACTTCTAATGAAACATAACAGCAAGAAATTGAAAGAGAAATTTCATTTAAAGTTACTGTAGACATTATAAAATATTTAAGAATTTACCTGCCCAAAGTAACCCAGGACTTCTATGAACAAGATTACAAAATAAAGTCATATTTAAATAATTGGAAAAAAAACATCAGTTGCTTGTGGTTAGGTAAAGTTCATATAATAAAAATCATAATTTTACCTAAATTAATTTATATTTTTAGTGCCATATAAATCAATTGACAAAAAAAAATTATTTTATAGAGCTTAACAAAGAGTAACAGCATGCAGGGGCAGGCTGAGACTCAATGGCACAGGGCAGGCCGGGAGGAGGCCTGACTAACGAGGGGGGCAAGTCATCCCACCAACCACAAGCGACACTACCAGGCCTTTCACCAAAGGGCTGGGACTGGAAAGAGCAAGGTAAGAACCAAATGCAGGGACCCTGTGCAGGACAGCAAATACTCCTGGGACTACCACTCCATAGCCCAGAAATCAAAAAAAAAGCCCCTATCAGGACCTCCAAGGACCAGGATGGCAGAGTGAATCCCGCCTACTCCACCCCCCCCACCCTGAAAACATAGTAACTATTGCCCCAGGGCAAAACCCTCAACAGTAAAGGCTTGGGAGCCCTAGAGGAAGGGCGTGGCTAGGGCCATGCCTCAAAATGGGTAGAAAGAAGACTACAAAGATTCTGGAGTCCTACTATCCTCACAGGCAGGAATGAAACACAGAGTGAAACAATGTGGACTCCACACCAACAGCTGAAACATAACAGGGAATGGGTCCCAAGCACAGAAAGCTCTCCTAGATGAGCTCAAAAGGAACTTTGAAAACCAAATGAGAGAGATAGAAGAAAAAATGAATAATTCTTTTAAAATCAAAATTGCATAATTAGAAAAAAAAACATTATAATGAAGAGAACAGCTCCTTTAAAAAAAAGTATATGATATGGAAAAGGAGCTCCAAAAACTAACCAAGGAAAATGATTTGCTAAAAACTAGAATCAACCAAATTGAAACAAATAACTCTATGAGGAACCAAGAATTAGTAAAATAAAACAACAAGAATGAAAAATTAGAAAAAGAGGTAAAATATCTCAATGGAAAAATAACTAACCTGGAAAACAGATGCAGGAGACAGAACATGAGAATCATAAGTCGACCAGAAAATCATGATGAAAAAATTATCCTGGACAACATTCTCCAAGAGCTAATTAAGGATAACTTCCCTGAGATACTAGAACCTGAGGGTAAAATAGAAATCGAGAGAATCCACTGGACACCTGCTGAAAGAGATCCCAAATTGAAAAGTGCTCAAAATGTTGTGGCCAAATTCCAGCACTACCAGGTAAAAGAGAAAATACTTCAAGTGGCCAGAAAGAAACAATTCAAATATCGAGGAACCAGAGTGAGTATCACACAGGATTTGGCAGCCTGTATACTGAAAGATCAGAGGCAGTGGAATTCAATTTTCTGGAAGGCTAAAGGGCTCAGCTTACAACCAGGGATCACCTTCCTAGCGAGAGTGAGCATATTCTTCCCGGCAAAGAGATGGTCATTCAATGATATAACATATTTACAGACCTTCCTGATGAAAAAGCCAGAGCTCAATGGAAAATTCAAGCTCCAATTATGAGATACAAGAGTGACATAGAAAGGTAAACAAGGAAAACACACACACACACACACACAGAGTTATTTAGTAAAAGCAAACAGTTTATAGACAAGTAGAGGGTATGAGTATAAATTAAACAAAATGACGATTTAAAAAAAATCTCATTAAGGGCGCCAAAGGGACTGCAATGGAAGAAGAGGAATGAATGAAGTGGAAAAGGGTAAATAATGCCACAAAAAGAGGCATAAAAACAATATAGCAGAGGAAAAGAAGGAAGGGAGATGAGTATTATATGATCTTTTCCCTCATTGGGTATGGGGCAAGGAGGGAATAACAACCAGTTAAAGATAGGACTCTATGGAGAAGAGACACAAAACATATCATATTAGAGGGAAAGGAGGGAGGGAGAGGAGCTTTACATGAGATTTGTTCCTGTCACTCTTGTTGCGAAGAAGAAATAGCATACTTCATTAAGTATAAAAATCTCCTATAGGCAGTAGGAGGGGGAAAGGGCTACGAAAAGGGGGAGGGTGGTTAGTAGGGAGGGAAGAAGTAAGGGAGAAGGGGAGGAAAAGGGAGGGAGCTGATAAGGGGATACTGAGGGAGGCGGTGGTCACAAAGAAAAGTATTAAGGAGGGGAAGGGAGAAGGGCAGAAAAAAAATATAAGCATTAACAGGAGAGGGAATTGGATGGAGGGAAAGAAACAGATAATAATCATAACTGTGAATGTGAATGGAATGAACTCTCCCATAAAATGGAAGCTGATAGAAGAATGGATTAAAAATCATAATCCCACAATATGCTGTTTACAAGAAACACATCTGAAACATAGGGATACACACAGGATAAAGGGAAAAGGCTGAAGTAAAATATATCATGCCTCATCTAAAGTAAAAAAAAAAATAAAAGGAGGGATAGCAATCCTTATCTCAGAAAAAGCAAAAGCAAATATTGGTCTAATTAAAAGAGATAAGGAAGGAAACTATACCCTGCTAAAAGGCACCATCGAGAATGAAGCAATATCATTACTTAACATATATCCACAAAGTTTTATAGCATCCAAATTTCTAGAGGAAAAGGTAAGGGAATTAAAGGAAGAATTAGATAGTAAATCTATACTAGTGGGAGACCTTAATCTCCCCCTCTCTGAGGTTCATAAATGAAACTTCAGGGGGGTGGAGGCAAGATGGCAGAGTAGAAACACGACCTCCCCATGGCTCCAGGTTCCACCTTCCCCATTCCATGTAAAAAGGGGGACTCTAAACAAACTTTGGAGCTGCAGAACCCACAAAATGACAGAGAGAAGCTAACCTCCCGCTGATGATAGCCCTGCAGGCCAGCAGGAATCAGCCAGTACCGTGCTCTGGGAGCTGACCTCAGCCCCACAATGAGGCTTTGGCCCCAGGGCAGGCCTGACCAGCCGCCAGCCAGAGGGAAGCCAGATCAGCAGCAGCTGTTGCCATTTCCAGATATATCAACACATAGATAGAAAGGACAGAGTGAGAGGTCAGTGCAGTGGATTTGGGAACCAGTAAGTGGGAGTGCATGGCCAGTACTACATGGCAGCTTCAGCTCCTGGCCTGCAGAGTGTAGGGGGACCAGGCACCAGTCTGAGGGGTAATTGCTCTTCCTTTAACCTGCTTGGATCTGGATTGAAGTCTAGGGTGGAGGTCCTGGGGTATGTGTCCAGCTTGCCAGACTGTGGAGACCTCAGAGAGGGCACCCATCTAATACCTTTGGCAGCTGAGAAAACCCCAGAGTTTGCAACAAAAGCTCCCCTGTCTGGTGGCAGAGTGCTACTGTGGCAAAAAGCCCAGGGGTCAAGTGACTGAGGGGAGACATGACCAGGAAAAAGAAACAAAGCAGAAAGAACATTCCAACATTAGATTCCTATTTTGGGGACAAAAAAAAGCAAAGCATGGAACAGGAGGAAGACAGTGAAGTCAGAACTCCTGCACCAAAGGCTTCAAAGGAAAATACAAGCTGGTTACAAGCCATACAGGACCTTAAGAAGGAGATAAGAGAAGTCAATGAAAAACTGGGAAGAGAAATGAGAACAATGCCAGAAAATTATAAAATGAGACTCAACATTCTGACTGAGGAAAATCCACCTTAAAAAAATAGACTAACTCAAATGGCAAAAGAGGCTCAAAAAGGCAATGAGGAGAAGAATGCCTTAAAAAGCCAAATTTGCCAGATGGAAAAAGAATCTCAAAAGCTCACTGAGGAGAATTATTGCTTCAGAATTAGATTGGAGCAAATGAAAGCTAATGACTTTATGAGAAATCAAGATGCTGTTAAACAGATTCAAACAAATGAAATAATAGAAGCCAATGTGAAATATCTCATGGGAAAAAAACCACTGACCTGGAAAATAGATAGGAGAGATAATTTAAAAATTATTGGACTACCTGAAAGCCATGATCAATATAAGAACCTAGAAATCATCCTCCAGGAAGTTCTCAAAGAAAACTAACCTAATGTTTTAGAGCCAGAGGGCAAAACAGAGGTTGAAAGAATCCACCGAATACCTGCTGAAAAAGATAAATCCTAGGAATATTATAGCCAGTTTCTGGAATTCCCAGATTAAGGAGAGAATATTACAAGCAGCAAGGAAGAAACAATTTCAATATTGTGGAAACACAATCAGGATAACCCAGGATCTGGCAGCTTCTATAATGAGGGATCGAAGGGCTTTTAATATGATATTCCAGAGGACAAAGGAGCTGGGATTAAAACCAAGAGTCATCTACCCAGCAAAACGGAGTATTGTGTTTCAGAGGAAAATATGGTAATTCAATGTAATAGATGACTTTCAAACATTCTTGCTAAAACAACCAGAGTTGAATAGAAAATTTGACATTCAGATACAAGAAGCAAGAGAAGCATAAGAAGGTAAACAGGGAAAAGAAATCATAAGGAACTTATCAAAGTTGAATGATTAACATTCCTACATGGAAAAACAATAATTGTTACTTATGAAACTTTTCATAGTAGTTGAAAGGAATATATATATGAGGGAATATGGGCATATAAATACATATGTGAGTGGTGTGTGTATGTTTACAGGTATACATAGATAGAGGGGACAGGACCAATTTCACAGGAAGGGATGATACTTAAAAGGGGAAATTAAGAGGTGAGAGAGGAATATAATGAGAGAAGATTGGGAGACACAGAATGGGGTAAACTATCTCATATAGAAGAGGCAAGGTAAAATGGTTACAATGGAGGAGAAGAATAGGAAGGCAAAAGAGAATGGGTCAAACTTATTCCAATTGAATTTGGCTTGAGGAGGGAATGAAATACACACTAAATAGGGTATCTCACCCTTCAGGAGAGTAGGGGGGGAATGGAGATGAGAGGGGGTATGATGGAAGGGAGGGTAGGCTGGGGGGGGAGAGAAGTCAGAAGCACCCACTTTTGAAAAGGGACAGGATCAAAGTAAAGAATAGAACAAGTGGAAGGTGGGATAGGAGGGAGGGAAATATAGTCAGTCTTTTACAATATATCTACTATGTTGTTGTTTTGTATTAGCCACACATGTACAGCCTATACTGAACTGCTCATCTTCCCAGTAAGGGTTGGTGTCAAGGGAGTAAGGGAATGAATCTGTAATTCAAAGTTTTAAAATCAAATATTCAAATACATATATATATATGTATATATATGTATATGCTATTATTAATACTATTTTACATGTAATTGCAAAATAAGACATACAGGCACTGGGGCATAGAGATCCACTGGAAAAGTCAAATGGGGTATGGGAGGAAATATGAGAGAGAGCAGATTGGAGGAGGGAATATCCTGTGGGACTGCTATTTTGGGGCGGTGGGTAGGGGGTAAACAGGGAGAAAATTTGCAACTCAAAATCTGGTGGAAATGAGTGATATAAATCAGAAGTTAATAAGTCATTTAAAATATAAATGCAACCTCAAAATAAACAAGAAAGAAGTTAAGGAGTGGAATAGAATTTTAGAGAGCTTAGGTATGACAGATCTCTGGAGAAAACTGAATGTGGATAAAAATACTTTCTTCTCAGTAGTACATGGCACATACACAAAAATTGACTATGTACTGGGACATAAAAACCTTATAATTCAGTGCAGAAAGGGAGAAATAATAAATGCATCATTCTCAGATCATGATGCAATAAAAATCATATGCAATAAAGGGCCATGGAAAGACAGACTAAAAAGTAATTGGAAACTATACAATTTAATCCTAAAGAATGATTGGGTCAAACAAGAAATCATAGAAACAATCAGTAACTTCATTCAAGAGAATGGCAATAATGAGACATCATACCAAAATTTGTGGGATGTAGAAAAGACAGTTCTTAGGGGAAGTTTTATATCCCTGACTGCATAAATGAATAAATTAGAGAAAAGAGAGGTGAATGAATTAGGCATGCAATTGAAAAAGCTAAAAAAAAAAAAACAAATTGAAAATCCCCAATTAAATACTATATTAGAAATGCTGAAAACCAAAGGAGAGATTAATAAAATTCAAATTAAGAAAACTATTGAATTTATAAATAAAACTAGGAGCTGGTTTTATGAAAAAAAAAATAAAATTGATAGACTCTTAGTCAATATGATAAAAAAAAGCAAGAAGAAAACCAAATTATGAGTATCAAAAATGAAAAGGGTAAACCTGCCACCAATGAAGAGTAAATTAAAACTTTAGGAATTATTTTCCCTGTTGTATGCACATAAATTTGACAACCTTAGTGAAATGGATGAATATTTACAAAAATATAGGTTGCCCAAATTAACTGAAGAGGAAGTAAATTACTTAAATAACCCCATCTCAGAAAAAGAAATTGAACAAGTCATCAGTGAACTCCCTAGGAAAAAATTTCCAGGGCCAGACAGATTTACTAGTGAATTCTATCAAACATTTAAAGAACAATTGATTCCAATACTCTACAAACTATTTGGGAAAATTAGTGAAGAAGGAGTCCTACCAAATTCTTTGTATGACCCAAATATGGTACTGATACCTAAAGCAGGAAGATATAAAACAGAGAAAGAAAATTATAAACCAATCTCCCTCATGAATATAGAGGCAAAAGCTTTTAAAAATATACTAGCAAAAAGACTACAGCAAATTATCACAAGAATAATACACTTTGACAAGGTAGGATTTATCCCATGAATGCGAGGATGGTTTAATATTAGAACAACCATCAGTATAATTGATCATATTAACAATAATACTGCAAAACCACATGATTATCTCAATAGATGCAGAAAAGGCTTTTGACCAAATTCAACATCCATTACTATTAAAAACACTAGAAAGAATAGGAATAAATGGAGTCTTCCGTAAAATAATAGGTAACATCTATTTAAAGCTACCACCAAATAGTATATATAATGTGGATAAGCTAGAAGAAATTCCAATAAGTTCAGGGGTGAAACAAGGATGTCCACTATCACCCCTCTTATTCAATCTGGTACTAGAAATGTTAGCGGTAGCAATTAGAGAAAAAAAGAAATCAAAGGAATCACATTAGGCAAAGAAGAGATCAAACAGATGATATGATGATATACTTAGAGAATCCTAGAGGATAAAATAAAAAAAAATACTTGAGACAATAATTGAATTTAGCAAAGTTGCAGGATATAAAATAAACCCACATAAATCCTCAGTATTCCTGTATATTTCTAATGAAATTCAACAGCAAGAGGTAGAAAGAGAAAACCCATTTAAAGTTACTGCAGACATTATAAAATAATGGGCATCTATCTTCCAAAACAAACCCAAAACCTATATGAACACAACCACAAAACACTTGTCACACAAATAAAGTCAGATCTAACTAATTGGAAAGACATGAATTGCTCATGGCTGGGTTGAGCTAATATGACAAAAATGAAAGTTTTTTTCTAAATTAAATTATATATTTAGTGCCATAACTATCAGTTTACCAAAAAAAAAAACCTACCTTATAGAGCTAGAATAAATAGTAAGTCAATTCATTTGGGAAAAAAAGGTCCAGAATATAAAGGGAATTAATGAAAACAAATGCTAGGGATGGTGGACTAACTATACCAGAATTTAATCTGTTCTATAAAGCATTATTCCTCAAAACTACTTGGTACTGGCTGAGGAATAGAGCAGTGGGTCAATGCAATAAATTGGGTACAGGAGACTCAACAGTCAATGACTATAATAATCTACCATTTGATAAACACAAAGAGCCCAGTTTTGGGGATAAGAACTCAATATTTGACTAAAACTGCAGGAAAAACTGAAATATAGTATGGCAGAAACTGGTCATAGACCTTTATCTAACACCATATACCAAAATCAAGTCTAAATGGGTACATGATCTAGGCTGATAGTCTAAGCAATCTGGGAAGGCAAGGAATAGTTTACCTGTCAGATTAGTGGAGAGGGGAAGACTTTGTGACCAAACAAGAATTAGAGGGCATTATAAAATGCAATATGGATAATTTTGATTACATTAAATTGAAAAGCTTCTGTACAAACAAAGCCAATGTAACCAGGATTAAGAGGGAAGTGGAAAATTGGGAAAGAACTTTTACAACCTATGTCACTGATAAAGGACTCATTTCTAAAATATACAGAGAATCAAATCAAATGTATAAGAATACCAGTCATTCCCCAAATGATAAATGGTCAAAGGATAAGAACAGGTAGTTTACAGAGGAAAAAAATAAAAATATTTATAAGCATATGAAAAAATGCTCCAAATCACTACTGATTAGAGAAATGCAAATCAAAACAACTCTGAGGTACCACATCTCACCAGTCAGATTGGCTAAGATGACAAAACAGTAAAATGACAAATGCTGGAGAGGATGTGGACAAATTGGAACACTAATGCATTGCTGGTGGAGTTGTGATCTGATCCAGCCATTCTGGAAAGCAATCTGGAATTATGCCCAAAGGGCTATAAATTATTTCATACCCCTTGACCCAGTAATATCACTTCTAGGGTTGTATCCCAAAGAGATCATAGAAGTTGGAATAAGACCCATATATACAAAAATATTTATAGCAGCTCTTTTTGTGGTTTCAAAGAATTGGAAATTAAGGGGGTGCCCATCAACTGGGGAGTGGCTGAACAAGTTGTGGTATTTGCATGTCATGGAATACTATTGTGCAATAAGAAACGAGGATCAGATGGACTTCATATTTACCTGGAGAGGCTTATATGAACTGATGCTAAATGAGATGAGTAGAGTGAGGAGGAATTTGTACACAATTACAGACACAACATCTGTGTGACAGCAGATTTAGACAAACTGGGCTCTTCTCAGCAATCCAGAGTCATAAGTCAAACCCAAAAGACTGATGATGGAGAGAGATGTTTACATCTAGAGAAAGAACTGATATTGAACCCAGATTGAAGCAAACTACCTGCCCTTTTTCATTTTCTTGTTTGGGTTTGTTTCCTTTTTTCCATTTTTCATTCCATCTGTTACAAGCCTTCTTCATAACCTTACTAATGCCTAATGTAAAAGTATTCGGAGATACTATACTTGATTGTATGCTGCCTTTGGGGGGGGGGGCGAAGGGAGAAAAAAATTTGAAACTCAAGGAATTGTGGTAATGAATCTTGTAAACTAAAAGTAAACAAATTAATAAAGACAAAAAAAAGAGTAACAAAATTCATCTGGAAGAACAAAAGGTCAGGAATATCAAGGGAATTAATGAAATGAAATGCTAGGGAAAGTGGCCCAGCCTTTTGAGATTTTAATCTATATCAAAAAAGCAGCAGTAATAAAACTACTTGATACTAGATGAGGAATAGAAGAATTATCAGTGGAATAGATTAGGTATATGAGATGGAGCAGTCAATGACTATAGTAATCTATCATTTCATACACCCAAAGGCCCCAGCTTCTGGGATAAGAACTCATTTTTTGAGAAAAACTGCTGGGAAAACTGGAAAAGAGTATGGCAGAAATGGGGCATAGGCTAATATCTTATATCATATATCAAAACATAGTATAAATGGATATATGATGTAGGTATAAAGGCTGACACTCTAAGCAATCTGGAAGAGGAAAGAGTAGATTACCTGTCAGATTATGGAGAACAGAAGATTTTACAACTAAATAAGAGTAAGTAAGCATTATGAAAAACAAAATGGATTATTTTGATTACATTAAATTGAAAAGGTTTTGTACAAATAAAGGCAATTTAACAAATATTAGGAGGGAAGTGTAAAATTGGAAAGAATTTTTCCAACCAGTGTCTCTGATAAAGACCTTATTTCTAAAATAAAAAGAGAACTGAATCAAGTCTATAAGAATACATGTCAGTCCCCAACTGATAAACGATCAAAGGATATGAACAGGCAGTTTTTAGGGAAAGAAATTTATGATATCTATAAGCATATGCAAAAAATGATCTAAATCACTATTTATTAGAGAAATGCAGATCAAAACAATTCTGAGGTACCAAATCTCACTCTTCAGATTGGCTAAGATAACAAAACAGGAAAATGATAAAGGCTTATAAAGCCAAGCATGAGCAGCTTTCCAGAGCACTGCTGTTGTGAAAAGCTTCAAGGTTCTGATTATAAAGTATAGTGAACTCTCCATTCATTAATTAACACACTAAGATAAAATATTCTTAGAAATCAAAGTACAGCACTCACAATATTATAGCATACCAAGTTATCACCAAAGTGGCCACATAGTTTTAAATAATGTAAAATTATTTAGTAAGTCCTTAACTCAATCATCCTTAAGAAGCAAGCCTCCTTAAGGGACAGAAAGTATAAAGGTGAAAGTTCTCCACCCCTAGATCACATTGTCTTAATCTCTCAGTCAAAAAGTTTTCTTTCTTCTTAATTGGAGATTAGTTTCCAATCATCCTTAATCCAATCAGACTGAAGAGGTACAGGATATAGAGTACGAAGTCATTCCACCCCTAGGCCAGAGTAAATCATGAACTTCTCAGCTTGCATTAAATACCCAAAGAGGGAACTTTTCATCTTGACTTGAGGCTGGCTCTCAGATTCCTTTGTTCCTCTTCCATGGATCCAGTTCCTACCTGAATTCACCCAACTATCACCTGGGTTCAAAGGTGGGTAGCTCTCAGCTCCTTGTCCAGGTACTTGTGCAGTTCCTTGTCCAGTTCCCATTCTATGCTAAAGCTCACAGTGTCCAGTCAACCTCAAGTCCTTCACAGTTTCTCTTCCTGGGAAGACAAAGCTCAACAAAGCCACAATAACATTCATTTGCATTGCCTACACCATCATCAATTCACTTTCTTCCTGTGAAATCAACATAGATCCACAAACAAGGTCTGAGAAATCAACACAAATCATCAGTATAGTCCCAGGACCTCTTAAAAAATCAGTAAGACCCTTCTCCAGGACTTCTGTAAACAGACAACAAAAAAATCCTCTTTCAGGGCTTCTGAACCAGTAGTAATGGCCCAGGGATTCAGTAACAACAGCAACATCCTCAAACAGCAGATACATCTGACAAAGTAACATTGAAATATAGACAACGTACCAATGCCACAGCCATACTTCCTCCCAGTTCTGCTCTCTCCCAGATTGGGCTTCTCCTTATATATGATCATTAAGCTCTTCCCTGTTTTTCCCTTTCCTGTTGCATCAGCAATAGGGGTTCACAAGTGCTGTTTCTTAACATAAAGCTTTATATAATCAAGGGCAAGGCTCAACTTGAAACAGGGTGCTATATAATTAAATAGCTGAAATAAGATTTTAACTACTTCTTTGTTCTTCATTATAATGCTAGTGAGAATGTGGAAAAGTTGTAACACTTATGCATTGTTGGCGGAATTGTGAATTGATCCAATCATTCTGGATAGCAATCAGGAACCATGCTCAAAGGGCAATAAAAAAGTGCACACCCTTTGATCCAGCAAAACCACTTCTAGTGCTGTATCCCAAAGAGATCATAGATGTGGTAAAAGGACCCATATGTATAAAAATATTTATAGCAGCTCTTTTTGTGGTGGCAAAGAATTGGGCAGCAAGTGGATGCCCACCAATTGGGGAATGGCTAAACAATTTGTGGTATATGAATGTAATAGAATAATATTGTTCCACAAGTAATGAGGAGCAGAAAGACTTCATAATAACCTGGAGGGACTTACATAAATTGAAGCTGAATGAGGAGATCAGAACCAGGAGAACTTTGTACACAATTACAGACACATAGTATGTGTGACAATTAACTTTGATAGCCTGGAGTCCTTTCAGCAGTACAAGGTTATAAGACAATTCCAAAATACTTTTGATGAAAAGAAATATTCACATCCATTGAAAGAACTACAGAGTCTGAATGCAGATTGAAGAAAACTACTTACTCTCTCTTTGGTATTTGGTTGTTTTGTCCATTCTTTCTCATTGTTTACTCCATTGGTTACAATCCTTGTGTACAACTTGACTAATGTTTAATGTGAAGGTATTTCTTAAACCTATATTTCATTGTATGCCACCATGGTTGGAGAGGGGGAAGGAAGGATGAAAGGGAGGATGAGAAAATTTGAAACTCAAGGGATTGTGGAATTGAATGTTGTAAACTGAAAGTAAATAAATTAATTTTAAAAAGAAATGAGTTTCCCAGGACAGGTCTGAAAAAAATATTGCCCTTTGTGACTATTATGCCTCTTTACCAGACTTTATGATCAGCTGTATTTCCTAAATCTCTCATTACTTTTCTCTATAATTGATGTTCTTTTGCTTCCTCTTTTCCTCTCTTTCTCTCTCTGTGTGTCTCTTTTTCTCTCTCTCTCAAATGCCTCTACCATTTCAAAAACTGTGCTAATGAGGTATAATGAAATACTATTCCTTTGGATTAAAAGGCTTTTATCCAATTTGGACTCTCTGATGAACACATAATGTTGATTTTGATAGAATTATTTCCAAAACTGATTACGTGAATAAGGTTTCTCCCCTTTTCCTATTCTATGATAAACATATAGCCTTGAAATACACCTGAAACACTTCCCACATGCACCTAATATGTAAAATTTTTCATCTGTATGTACTCTCTGATGAATATTCAGGTTTGACATGACTAAACACTTTTCCACATTTCTGGCATTTATAAATACTCTTAACTTTATGGTTTTTGATATTCCTGAAGTTGCGAGATAGGAGGAAAATGTTTCCTACAGATAGAATATTCTATATTCCAATTATAGATTCCAAAATGACTCTGGGATTCCCTGAATAGATGAGCCAAATTTGCAATGACTTATCATGGTATTTACAAGTTTCATATTCATTAAATAACTCAGGTTTGTATATTGATGGATTCCTTTACTGTTTTTCCAAAGGAGAAACTTGTATCAAGTGAGAGAAATGTGATCCAAGTATCTTCTCTGAACTATATACTGTGGACAAATGTTTTCTCCTTTTTAAACCCTTTTCTCAAATAGGTTTCTTCCTTAGTTCCATGAGGCAATATTTTTATGCCTCGAGTAGTTCTTTACAATTTTTTCCCTTCTCTCTTTCTTTAGTATATTGTCTGCAAGGTATAACATAGAAATCCCTCATAGAGATATGCTCGTGTGATATGGCCCTATCCCATACCTTCATGTCCCATTTTTCATATTATGAGTTATAATACAGTACTGGCAATAATAAAGAGACCTAGCTATTTCCTTCCAAGTGTTACCCATTTTGTGTACGAAGTACTTTGTACCCTTATAAAACCTTGCTCATTCATTATGTCACTTCATCTTCATCTGGTCCTCATGTAGGAGGCTACAGAAAAATGTGAGAAATGGAGGCATAGAGACCCTAGGTTGTTAACCCAGAGACAAAAAGGAGTAGTAGTACTTTAGCCAACTAATTCCCAATCTTTATTTCCTTGGGTTATTATTGCCCAAACTCTTGCTGTTTATGTGTCAAGAATTAGGTTCAGTAAAGAAAGAAAACAGAAAGTGCTGAAAAATTAATGAAACACTAGCACATGTGTTAGTTAGTAAGGATATGGTTCAAAAGAGAATTGTTAGAGCTGACCTGATATAGGAAGAAGTTACTATTCTTCTCAATCACCAGAAAGTCATCCTAGAGGGACAGGGTTTCCTGAGAGATTACATTGAACAGAAATGTGGAAATAGCTAAGGGGCTTTACTATCGCTGTATATTGCATACAGGATGTTGCTCTCATTGTTCTCTGGCCATTCAGGTATCACCTCTATATGCTAGGCTCATCTGTACCTCACTTCCAGTACATAGATATAAATACACAAATATTAGGAAAGAAACTTCCATGGTCTCAACTTGGGTTATCGGACATGCTACCTACATGGGATGAAATATGAGTAACATCAGGATATCTGTCTGGAGGCAAACTTCAGACACTGCCCCCCCCCCCAACCCAGCCCAGTCCAAGACACAATGATCAGGAGGGAGAGATAGAAGGAAGGAGGACAAGGATAAATAGGTGGGGGTAGAAACAGGAAAAGAGTGGTAGTATACACAGGGTTAGCTGTTGACACTTCCTGGTAATACACATATTGTCCATTTAAATTGGCTTCTACCCTGACTAACCTAGCATGCTAGGACATGCTTTGTTGACAGTACATAAATTTGGAAGGAGCTGCAGGAGTAACTTCCTTCAGTGATGGACCCTTGGAGATTATTTAACAATTTGTAATGGAGCCAGTGATCAAGGGCTAGTGATAGCTAAATTCAGCAGCTCATTAATGGAAACCAAGGCAGGGAAGTGTGGGAGTAATCCAAGATTGGCACTGCTCAAGGTATGATCCATGAGGGGTAAGGTGGCAAAAAAGGCAGTTTGCTGTTGAACTCGTTCTTTGAGATGTCGTTAGGGAAGGGGTAAGATTATATTAACTGTAGAGATAATGGCCTCAGCAAGTGCTGAGGTAGAGGGCTTTAAGTCATGGTGAAAATAAAAACAAAAGTGACAAGGCAGAGTGAATAGTAAAGTATTATGATCAGGCAAAGGAATTTCAGACATTGTGAACATAAAAATAGATCACTCACTGTGACTGGTGGAGAGATGAAAATTAGGAAAATATATATTTATAACTGAGTTTGTATGAAGCAATAGGTCAAATGAATTGAGTATATTGAGAAAAGGAGAAATTAATGAGTTTGAGGTAGTTTATATCCCTTACAGAAATTGAGATATAGATAAAAATCTCTAAAACATTCATTGAATTCAATAAGGTGGGTAGGGTCTCCTGGGGATGTTTAGATGAGAGCTATCAGAAATTTCATAAAGTAAATTTGGATATAATGAATGTCAAAAAAAGGGGAGGTGAATGAAAGATGGTGGTAGAGAAAAGTCTAGAAGTGGCAATGGGGAATAAGGTATATTCTTATCTATACATATATATGTGTGTATATGTATGTATGTATGTGTATGAGGAGTTTTCCAACTTGGCAGCTCACTTTGGCTCTTCTCTTGCTACTGCAAGGGAGAAAAAGTAATAGTTCAACAGGCAAAGTTTTGTATACACACTAAGCTAAGTCTCAGTAGCCAACTAAAAGAATTTGTTTTTCTTTTATTGCTGTAGAAGCAGGCAGAAAAGAAACAGAAGATCCCTGCCAGTGTACTGAAGCCTCTCCCCTTATGAATATTTACAGGATCCCTAAGCAACAGGCAGGTCATAGCATTCTTGCTTTAAGGACTAAGGTCCTTTATTAGACAGTATCCTATTAAAGAATTCAAAAGAATTTCAATTTCATATAAACTAATTTAATTATTTCACACTTTTGATCATCTCTATCCTTTGTTTACTTACTTTCCCTCCACTATACTGTAGTTTTGTTTTAGAAGTTTTGTCTACTGTCTACTTTTTCCAGAGTACCATAAAGAGTATTTATTTTAGAGACAAAGATGAGTTTAGTAAAGAGTGATCATGTTAGTAATAAAGATATTGTTGGTATAACTTGTATTATTGTTTTAAACAAGGTGTCAGGGGGCAGAGCCAAGATGGCAGAGTGAAAGCAGGAACTTGCTTGAGGTCACACTCCAACCACCTCCAATACATGTAAAATATAACTCTGAAGAAATTTTACAGCTACAGAACCCACAAAATGATAGAGAGAAACAGATCTCTCACTGGCAGGCTGACACGAAAGGTCTATTGCACTGAGTTGTGGGCCGAGTGCAGTTCCACGTGAGCTTTGCTGGCCCAGACCCTGGGTGGCCCTGAACCATGGCCCAGACTGGCCAGAGCAGATTTCAGGAGAGTGAAACACTGCCAGCTGTGGTGGTTTCCAGACTTCTCAACACATAAATGCTAAAGAGAAAATAGAAGGAGAGTGAGGAACCCTGATGGAACTGGGCCAGAGAAGAGCATGGTCAGGCCTCTACCCCCAGGGCAGCAGAGGAGGCTACTGCTGCATCTGGTGCAACGATTGCTGTTTCTGGCTCCATGCCTCCAGATTGTAGAGGGACCAAGTGACTGTCCAGAGGGCATTTGTAGGTATCTCTCTGCTGGCACTTAGGCAGGGTTCTCCTGCTTTGCCATCCTTGGATCTGGGCTTCAGTCTTAAGTGGTGGTCCTCAGGTGAACAGTGCTGGTTGGCAGAGCTTGTTTATATATGCCATATAGAAAATCAGGTATTTACTCATCTACCTGAAGTTAGAGAGGAATTTTCAGCTAAAACAAAAAATTAATAGTTATTTGTAACTTGTAAGATTATTAATTGAATTATTTTATTGTTTAAATTCTAAAACCTAAAATTGCTAATTGATTACTATATTTAGAAAGGAGGAGATTAGTGAAAAAAAAACTTTATTCAGATTAATTCTACTCATTCAGACCATTCCTCCTGCATGTGTGAGATCTGATGAAGCAGGGGCATCATCCCCATCTCCTCCCTAAAGTCCATCTAAGTTATTCTTATTTTGTAAAACTTCCAAGGAAACTATCTCTAGAAGGAAAGTCATTCGGCTTGAGAAAATTGTAACTTGCTAAGAAAGGTGCAAAATATTAAAAGGATTTCTAACAATTGAGAAAGAAAAAAATGTTAAATGAAATTCTTTATGTAGGAGAAACCTAGTAAATATATATTGTTTATTACAGCTCCATGGGAATAAAAAATTTATTTGTAATTGTCTGTGAGCCATGATTTGGTGAAAAAAAATTTTTAACTACTTGAGGCTCACCTTAAAAAAATATCAATAGACATCATAGAAAAGGCAGACACTAGAAGATTGGACCCTAAAATGCCTCTTGAGACAACTGTAATATTAGCTCAACAACCATATGGGGCTATACATCAGGATGAAGGTATTATAGAATAGGTCTATCCTAAAGGAAAGAGAGTCCTACTTGAATATTTAGAACAAGCTGTGATGATAAGCCAGAGGTTATTATTGAGAGCAACTCAACTATCAGGCCTTCAGCCAATTCTGTGGATCTCCTGGATAGCTATTCAGCCAGGCTGGGCAGAGCTTTTAGCTCTTGGAGATTTAAAAGCAGGCAGTAGCCTAAGGACACTTTCCTTGAGAACAAATTGGCCATGGATAGAACCTAAGGTGACATCAGTGAAACCTGTCAATGGCCCAAATGTTTTCACTGGTGCTATGGTTCATGGCCATGCATCCATATATTCTCCCATATTAAAGATTCCTAAAGTGGTGAAGACACCTTATTCCTCCACTCAAAAGAATAGGTTATTTGCTATACTATTAGCACTTATAAAATTAAGAGGTGAGAGAGGAATATAATGGGAGAAGGAGAAAGGGAGAGATAGATTAGGGCAAATTACCTCACATAAAAGAGGCAAAAGAAAACTGTGACAATGGAGTGGAAGAGCAGAAAGGTAAAAAGGAATGAGTCAACCTTACTCTCCTTGAATTTAGCTTAAGGAAGGAATAACATACACACTCAATTGTGTATTTTACCCTATAGGAAAGTAGAGAGGAAGGCGATAATAGAAGGGAGGAAAGATTGGGGGAGAGGGTAGATAGAAGCAAACAGTTTTGAAAAAGGGACAGGGTCAAAGGAGAAAATAGAATAAATGGGGGGTGGGATAGGATGGAGGGAAATATAGTTAGTCTTTCACAATATGACTACTATGGAAATGTTTTGCACAACTACACATTATAACCTATATTGAATTGTTTGTGTTCTCAAATGAGGTGGGGGGGGGTGAGGAGGGAAGAAGGGAGAGATCTGGAACTCAAAGTTTAAAAAAAATGTTTTACATGCAATGGGGAAATAAGATATACAGGCAATGGGGCATAGAAATCCATCTTGCCCTACAAGAAAGTAAGGGATAAGGAGGTAAGGGGAGGATAAAGGGGATATAAGAGAGGCAGACTGAGGGAAGGGGTAATCAGTATGTTTGCCATCTTGGGGCAGAGGTAGGAGAGAGATGGTGAGAAAATTTGGAACTCAAAATCTTGTGGAAATGAATATTGAAAACTAAAATAAATAAACAAATAAATCCTGGGAAAAAAGAGAGAAACCATTTTAATTAATTTTACCTTATGCTCTATCATATGTATTTGTACACATATGTGAGTATCACATTCATTCCCATACATATTATTCCTCCCTCAATCTCTTATTTAAAAAACAAAAACAAATGTGTTTTTCTGTAATTTATTTAACAAGGAAGGAAGCAAGCAGTTCAGCAAAACAGACACATCTACTTTCCATAATAGTATATTCAGTATCTCATATCCATGGATTCCACTCCCTAGAATCAAAGGAGGGGAATACACATTTACAACTCTTCTCAAGATGAAAATTTGTGACACTCACATTTTCAAGCAACTAATGTGGAGTTCAGTCAGTTCCTTATCCTGAACAAATCACAGCCTGAATTGGTGAGGCAGTCATTCTCTAGGTTCAACCTCTGAGATGATGTTAGGTATCCATAAATATTCAGAATATATTCTGTGTTTTATAAAACCATTACACATTTTCTTTCCTTCTGATTGGCTGTCTACTATCTTATTGCAATTATCATCATAGCTGTTAACAACATTACTATTTTTTGTCCATACCACTGACTTAATCGGTATGGAAACCTTTTAGCAGCAGTGTGCTTGTTCTTTTATTTAAACTATATGAACAGTGGAGAACTAAGACCTCAAATGACTTTTTCATTCATTAGGGATTAGTGCTAGGACTTAAACTCAAATACTCTTGACTTTCATGCTGAGACCCCATCTTTAAAAAAAATGTTGCTTCTTGCTAGTGGATATAAAAGGGGTAAAACAAATTTAAATTGTCTTTTCTTTTCTTGGCAGCTTTTAGAAGAGGTATAATGGAGAGGCAAGCTGAAATTATTTGGTGATGTCTTGTATATTCTAGTTACTAATTCTTTTCCCCTCTCTGCTTCACCACCTAATACAAAATGTTCTGTTAGCCATGACCAGCATCAGAATCTTCTCATTATACATTAGCAACATGTCTTAATGGAGGAGAAGACCTGAACTGCCCTGTCCTGAATCTGCTTTGTCTTTACTCCATAGATGATGGGGTTGAGCATGGGAGGTACCACCACATAGAGGTTGGCCACAAGAATATGGATGTGCCGAGGAATGGTATTGCCTCCAAAGCGGTGAGCAAAGAAAGAAAAGAAGGCTGGGGTGTAGAACATGAGGATCACACAGATGTGGGAGCCACAGGTGTTAAGAGCCTTGAGCCTGGCAGACCAGGAAGGTATGCTGAAGACAGCATGGAGGATTAAAGAATAGGAAATAATGATGAGCAAGACATCCAGACCTGTAGACAACAGGGCCATAGTCAGGCCATAGATGATGTTGACTTTGATGTTGTCACAGGCCAACCTAGCTATACCCATGTGTTCACAGTAGGAGTGGCGAATGATGTTTTGTCCACAATAAGTAAGCCGGTACACCAGAAAGATGAAAGGAAAGCAGATGAGAAAACTCCTAACCACAGCTGCCACTCCAATCTTCCCAATGACTGAGGGGGTAAGAATGTTGGTATATCTAAGTGGGTAACATATAGCCACATAGCGATCAAATGCCATGGCCAACAGAATAGCTGATTCTGCCACAAAGATGAGATGGATGAAGAACATTTGGGCCACACAGCTGCCAAAGGAAATAGTGCCATAGTGAAACCAGAAAATAGCCAACATTTTGGGTGCTGTGGTTGTGGAGAGCAAGACATCTGCCAGGGCCAGCATAGAGAGAAACAAATACATAGGCTCATGGAGGCTGCGCTCTGTGATGATGAGGATGATCAAGAAGCTATTGCCCATAATGGCTATAAGGTACATTGAACAAATGGGTACAGAGATCCAGGTATGTGAGTCCTCCAGTCCTGGGATACCAATCAGAATGTACTTGATGTCTTGGAGGTTGGTGTTATTGAATGCAAAGGACACCATATCTTACTGTCTCCTTTAGCTTGGCAACTGTAATTAAATAAAATAGGTTTGAATACTAATTTTTATCAAAAGTGCTACCTCATGGAAGTGAATATTGAAAACTAAAAATAAATAGATAAATGTTTTTAAAAAGTTCTACCTCAGACTTAATAAATGCTTGATTTATTCTTTCTTGTGGCATGTCCTACTATTTGTGACGAAGAGAGAATTAAGGGATTAGTCTGAATATTGTACCTTTACTTGTCTAGCATTTTGTCCCCCCTTACCTTTGTCTTCTGGGTTCCCTCCATTACCAGATAAAATCGTACCTTCTTCAAGGAGACATTCCTGATTCTCTTTAATGCTAGTGCTTCCATCTGCTGATTATTTCTAATTCATCTTGTATATATCTCATTTATTCATAGTTTTTTGTTTGTTTTACATATCATCTGTCTCTCTTCCTTAGATTGTGAGCTCCTTGAGATCAGGGTCTTTTTTTCCCTTGTTTTTTTTTTTAATTTTGTCTTTAGCAGCCAGATGGCTCACTTGATAGATCACTGGTACTGGAGTCAGGAAGACCAAAATTCACATCCAGTTTCAGACATTTACTAACTGTGTGACTCTGGTCAGGTTATTTATCTCCTCAGTCATAAAATGGGGATGGGATAATAATCACACTTACCTCCTGGGGTTGTTGTGAGAATTAAATAAGAAAAAAAAATTTAAGGTACATATTAGCCATTTAATAAATGCTTGTTTCCTTCCTTTCTATTTAGGCTTAAAACTATACTAAGACTTTGGGGACACTACATTTACAAATACCTCTCAATTCCCCCCACTCTCTCCTCATCCAGTTCTTCCCTTCTACAATCTATACAATTGCAATTCTTCTGATACATCCTCACAGATTAGAAACTCAAGGCCCTTCAGTATTCTGGTTAACTGTTCACCTTCCCAGTTATTATTTTAGTGTAATTTTATTTTTTCAATTATCAAATTACCATTTTCTCTCTTAACTTCCCCTATTGAAAAGAAAAAAAAATAATCCTTGCAATAAATATGCATTGTGAAGCAAAGCAAATTTGCATATTGATCCCATTAAATATATATATATATATAATATATATTATATGAATATATATGTCTTATTCTGAACCCTGAGTCCTTCCTCTCTGTAAGGTGGTGAGTTGCATCCTACATCACTGATTCTCTCAAACCATGGTCCTTGTGTTAAACTTAAGCCTTCAAAGTTTCAAATTTTTTAAAGTCCTTCAAAGTTTTCTAGTTTGTTGTAATAGTACCCTTCTAAATGAGGGCCCAGTTTTGGACGCATGTATAGGTCACCTGCAGTGTGAAGTTGCTTCTGCAGAAAAGGTCATGATGATGAAGGGGCCCAGTTCACTTCAGAGTGTTACAAGGTATTCTATTATTATTCCTTCTCCATTTGTTGCCTGGGTGAAGAGGGCCATTTGACTTGACTGCTAAGTTAGAACTGAGTACATACAAAAAGTCCCAATGAAGAAATTTGCTTTCCTTCTTTCCTTTGGTAAAGGGTCTTGTGAGAGCTCTGAAGTTCAGAACTGAACTCCATGCTCTAAATATAGTCTGAACAGGGCAGAGCAAAGAGGGACCATCACCTCCCTATTCCTGAAAACCATAAGATTATGTTATATGTCTTAGGAGGTTTCCACCCTGTAGCTAAAACTGTCATATAATCTCTTGGACCTTCTTTGAACATCTCCAGCAGTCTCACAAGGTTGCAATAGAAAGACTGCAGAATGAAGTGTCAAAGGACATGAGTTTATATTACAGCTCAACCACTTCCTGACAGTATGACCTTGAGAAAGTCACTCCATTTCTCTGAACCTCATTGTCTTCATCTGTAAAAATGAAAAGGTTAGGGGCGGCCAGGTAACACAGCAAGTAAGAGCACCGGCTCCAGTGTCGGGATGACCTGGGAATCAATCTGGGCTCAGATACTCAGCACCACACCCAGAAATAACTGGCCGTGTAATCTTGAGCAAGTTACTTAACCCTGATTGCTTAAAAAAAATGAAAAGGTTACACTGGATGAAGTTTAAGGACTCTTTGAGCTCTAAACCTATGATCAAATAAAACGCAGACTCAGGGTGATCAGAGGTGATTTGATAAAATTCATACTTGATCAAGAATTCTTTCTACAATTTGTGATCTCCCAGCTTGTGCATAAACACCTCCAGTGATAGGACATGCTGACTCCACAAAGCAGCCGATCACACTGTCAAATAGCTCTAAATGTCAGGAAGTTCCATTTTTGTTATAAGGAAAACATATTTCTCCCTGTATTTTTTTTCCAAAGCAAGAGATGTTTAATTAAACAGCAGAGCGAAATAAATTACAAGAAAGATTTCTTTCCCTTTTCCATATCACAGGAGGTGTAGTCTCCCAGAAATCAACATACTACCAGTGGGAGATGGGACACACAGGGAAAATGTATGACCATAGAGTATGGGTGGCTGGAAAACACACATGGAGGGGCTCACACATATGGCACATACATGGCTCGGGCTCACCCTTCTGACACGTCTGCTTGACCTTCTGCTGGTAGCTTCTGGTGATGCCATCAGTGAAAAGACTTTCACTACTGAGATGGGGTCCTCTGATAATTTGGTCCTTTCTTCAATACTGCTATCTGCTGGCATCTCCATCATGGTGCTCTCTGCCCTCTGCTGCTTTCTAAAGCCTCTTCTCCTATCAGCTCCTATCAATGCTTATAGTTTATAGCCCAGTAACTATTTAACATTTTGTGATTTCAAATACCAGTAAGCTAGTAATAGAAGTCCTTAGGTATTTTTCAGTTTTTCTTTTTATTTTTTTTTATCTACTGTAACTCACTCATGATACAACAGCCCGAGTGATATTCTAAAGTTTCTTTATTTGCTTTTGTTTCTCTGAGTTGATAGTCTCCCTGTAATTTTGACCAGTTCATCCTAGTTCTGCCATTTGTAATAAAAAAGATTAAATCAATTCCTGAATCCTCATGCTAACCCTTCAGCTATCAGAATAGTGTTCATGTATCCCCTCTACCTTCTCTTCTGCAAAGTAAGCATTTCAATTTTCCTCATTATACCATGGAACTGATTGCCCCTCTCCATTTCCATTGCCTTCCTTTGGATCTGCTCGATCATGTGAATATTTTAGGCAAAGCCTTTTTTTTTTCCTTGCTTCTCTGCCTGTCACTTCCTGGGAAGAGGAGAGAGGCAGGATGAACATATAGACATTCTACTTTCTCCTCCTCAATTGTTTCCCCCCAGAAATTTATAATTCAATCAATATAATTAAGGTGGCCATGTATCATATGTGAAAAAGGCAAAATATCAGTTTTACCTGCTATTTTCAGATGCTGGGTTTCCTGTCAGAAGGTACTTCTCTTACCACTGCTCACATCAGCTCCCTGACTCCTAATAAGAGTCATTGAATGCCTGTGGTCCCGGGTACAATGCTCCAGAGGTTCAGCTCCCCCTCTGGCTTTCCTGCTCCTTGCTGCTCCCGCTTTCTTAATGTCTCTCCACTCTACTTAAAACAAAGTCTCTGACTCTTCCACACACCTTTGCTGCCTGACTAAGAACACATTTCTGAAGAGCAATGGTTCTTCCTGTCTTACAGGTAATGTCTTACCTGTGTCATGGATGAAGAGTAAATCAGAAAAGTCAGTCAGGGAAGAAGTTAAAAAGGAATGAATAGGAAAAAGCCAGGGAATATGGTGTTTATACCTGTATGGCTCTCCCTCAGGTCCTCACTTAGTCCTAGAGGATTAATCATTTTCCTTCTCTCTATTCAGAATTAGATCATGAGGACAGAGACCCAGGTCCATACACATTTTTTCTCTTTACCGTATTCCTTACATTTCTATATTGTCAGGTTCCATAAATAAGTATTAACTTAATCACCATAGATTCTCAGATAAAATACCCCTCATCTCAAATAAACACATTCTCATATCCAAGCCACCACAGGAATAATGACACTCACATAACAATTATAATATGAGAGAGCACACTAATATATGACGAAAATATAACCCCACCACCACCATCCAAGAGGACTGTAAGAATAGGAAAAATAGCTTTGGGAGAAATGGAGTCATGTGACAAAACATTTTTCCCCCAAATATATCTAACTTTTTACTCTCTTCTCATTGCCCATTGAAACATGGGTCACAGTCAGTAGGTATATGAAGAACAAGAAAAAGGAAGCAATTAACTAAGATTTATGCAGCATTATAAGATTTACAAAGAGCTGTACATATCTTTTTTTCATTTGGTCAATATCTTTTTTTAAATCTGATCAATTTAATGACCAAACAAGTGTCCAGAGAATTTTTAAACTGTTTTTTAGTTTTCAACATTCACTTCTATAAGATTTTTTAGTTTCAATATTTTTCTCCCTCCCTCCCCTATCCTTTACCCAAGATAGCAAGAAATATGATATAGTCTATACATGTATAATCATCTTAAACATATATATTTACACATGGGTCACACTGTGAAAAAAGAATCTAAACAAAAGGGGAAAAAGAAAGAAAAAGAAAAAAATAAGAAAGAAAGACAAAACAAAACATATGAAAATAGTATGCTCTGATCGGCATTCAGACTTTATAGTTCTTTCTTTGGACCTGGATAACATTCTCCAGCCTGAGTCTGATGGAATTATTTTAGGTCATTGTATTGGTGAGAGGAGCTAAGTCTATCAAAGTTGGTCATCACACAATGTTGTTTTTACTGTGTACAATGTTCTCCTGGTTTTGCTCATTTCACTAAGCATCAATTCATGTAAGTGTTTCCAGGTTTTTCTGAAATTCACCTGAAATCATAGTTTTTTTATAGAACAATAGTATTCCATTACATTAATATACCACAACTTGTTCAGCCATTCCCCAATTGATGGGCACCCTCTGAATTGCCAATTCTTTGCTACCACGGAAAGAGCTGCTATAAATATTTTTTGTATGTGTGGGTCCTTTTCTTCTTTTATGCTCTCTTTGAGATATAGGCCTTGAAATAGTATTGCTGGATCTAAAGGTATGCACAGTTCTTTTAGACTTTGTGCATAGCTTCCACTTGTTCTCCAGAAAGGTTGGATCAGTTCACAACTCCAACAACAGTGCATTAGTGTTCCAATTTTCCCATGTCTTCTTAAACATTTATCATTTTCCTGTTTTGTTATATTAGCCAATCTAATCAGTGTGAGGTGGTACCTCAGAATTGTTTTAAGTTGCTTTTCTCTAATTAGTAGTGATTTAGAGCATTTTTTCGAATTTAATTTCTTCATCTGAAACATGTCTGTTCATATCCTTTAACAATTTATGAGTTGGGCAATGGCTTGCCTTATAAATTTGACTCAGTTCTCTATGTATTTTAGAAATGAGACCTTTATCAGAAAAACTGGCAGTAAAAATTGCTTCCCAGCTTTCTGCTTTCCTGCTAATTTTGGTTAAATTTGTTTTGTTTGTGCACAAACTTTTTAATTTAATGTAATCAAAATTATCCATTTAGCATTTCATAATGTTCTCTGTCTCTTGTTTAGTCATAAACTCCTCCCTTCTCCATTGATCTGACAAGTGAACTATTCCTCACTCTCCTAATTTTCTTATGGTATCACCCTGTATGTCAAAATCATGTACCTATTTGGATCTTATCTTGGTACATGGTATAAGATTTTGGTGTATGCCTAGTTTTTGTCATACTATTTTCCAGTTTTCAAAGTAATTATTTTCTTCAGTGAGTTTTTGGACCGCTTTTCCCATTTGGTCAATTCTGCTTTTTAAGGCATTCTTCTCCTTATTGACTTTTTGGGCATCTTTTGCCATTTGGGTTAGTCTATTTTCTAAGTTGCAATTTTCTTCTGTATTTTTAGGGTCTCCTTTAGAAAGTTGTTGACTCTTTTTTCATGATTTTCTTGCATCACTCTCATTTTTTTCCCAATTTTTCCTCTACTTCTCTTACTTGATTTTCAAAATCCTTTTTGAGTTCTTCCATGACTTGTGACCAATTCATATTTTTCTTTGTGGCTTTTGATGCAGGAGCTTTGACTTTGTTTCCTTCTTCTGGTTGTATGTTTTGATCTTCTTTGCCACCAAAATAAGATTCTATAGTTTGACTTTTTTTTTTACACTTTATGGTCATCTTCCCAGCTAAATACATGACTTTCTAGCTCTTTATCGGGGTAGGACTGGGGCTTCCAGTAAGGGTGGGGTTGGGGTATGGGTGAGTATACTGCCCCAGGCTTCAGGGGTTTTGTATCAGCTACTCAATCGCCCATGTCTGTGGACCCAGAGCTCTGGAAGCAGCCACCACTGCTGTTACCGCCACAGCCACTGCTGTTGTCTCCACCACTACGTCTGCCACCTGGGCCTGGGGACCGACCCCTGCCAGACCTTGCTCCTCTTTCACCAAGGTCCCACAGAGTTTTCCCACTGATCTTCTATGCTATCTTTGGCATTTGTGGATTGAGAAGCCTGGGAGCCACCACAACTTCAGTGATTCAGTACCATAAGGCCAGCTCTGATTTTGCCTTTGCAGCCCCTACCAGACTGCATGCTAACCCCAGCCCAGTGTGATAGAGCCTTCCTGCAAGCCTGCCAGACTGTCTTGGCCTGGAGATTTGCTTCACTCTGTCATTTTGTGAGTCTGCAGCTCTAGAATTTGTTTAGATTCATTTTTTTCTTTTATTTTTTTTTGGAGAGGAAAAGTAGGGCAATTGGGGTTAAGTGACTTACCAAAGGTCACACAGTTTTTGTGTTAAGTGTCTGAGGCTGGATTTGAACTCAGGTGCTCCTTACTTCAGGACTGGTGCTCTATTAACTGTGCCATCTAGCTGCTCCCAAGAGTCATTTTTGGTAGGTATTTGGAGGGGTTTGGGGGAGAGTTCGAGCAAATCCCTGCTCTTACTCCATCTTGACTCCACCTCCCTATTTTCCATTTTTCCCAGCAGTTTTTATCAAATAGTGAGTTCTTATTCCAGAAGGTGGAGTCTCTGGGTTTATCAAAAAGTAGATTGCTATAGTCATTGACTACTGCAGCTTGTGTACCTAATCTATTTATATCTTAGCCAGTAACTAGCAATTTTGATGATTGTCATTTTATAATATAGTTTTAGGTCTCATATACCTACACAACCTTCTTTTGTATTTTTCCATTAATTCCTTTCATGTTCTTGAACTTTTGTTCTTCCAAATAAATTTTATTACGATTTTTTTTCTGGCTCTATAAAATAATTTTTGGTATTGTTATCACACTGAATAAGTAAATTAATTTAGGTAGAATTGTCATTTTTGTTATTTTAGCTCAGCCTACCCATGAGTAACTGATGTTTATTCCAATTATTTAGATCTGAGTTTATTTGTGTGAAATGCCTTTTGTCATATTATCATAGAGTTCCATGTGTCTTGGAAGGTAGATTCTCAAGTATTTTATATTGTCTACAGTTATTTCAAATGGAATTTCTCTTTTTATCTCTTGCTGCTGGGTTTCTTTTAGTAATATCTAGAAATGCCAATGATCTATGTGGTTTTATTTTATATCCTGCAACTTTGTTGAAGCTGTTAATTGATTCATATAGTTTTATAGTTGGTTCTCTAAGTATAATAACATTATATCATATACAAAGAGTGATAGCTTGTTTCCCCATTATCTATTCTGATTCCGACAATTTCTTTTTCTTCTCTTATTTGTACAGCTAACATTATAATACAATATTAAGTAATAGAGGTTATAATGGCCATCCTTGCTTCACCTTTGATTTTATTGAAAAAGCTTCTAGCTTATCCCCATTAGATAAAATGCTTGCTGATGGATACTACTACTTTAGATACTACTAGATAGATAGTAATACTTCATTTTAAGGAAAACTGCATTTATACCTATGCTTTCTAGTGTTTTTTTTTTTAATGGAAATGGGTGCTGTATTTTTTCATAAGCTTTTTCTGCATCTTATGACATAGTCATATGATTTCTATTATTTTTGTTATGGATATGGTCATTATGCTAATAATTTTCCTAATATTGAACCAGCCCTGCATTCCTGGCATAATTCCCACCTGGCCGTATGTATATTGGTGATAACTTGCTGTTATCTCTTTGCAAATATTTTATTTTAATTGTTTCCATCAATATGCATTAGGGAAATTAGTCTATAATTTTCTTTCTCTGTTTTGGTTCTTCCTAGTTTAAGTATCAGAATCACTTTTGTCCCCCAAAAGAATTTTTACTTCTCCTTCTTTGTCTATTTTTACATAGTTCATAAATTACTGGAATTAATTGATGTTTAAAAGTTTGATAGAATACACTTGTAAATCCATCTCACCCTGGAATGTTTTTCTTAGGGAGTTCATTGATGACTTGTTCAATTTGTTTTTCTCAAATGGGGTTATTTAAGTATTTCATTTCCTCTTCCATTAATCTGGGCAATTTATATTTTCATAATTGTCAGGTTTATTGGAAGTTGGGCAAAATAGCTCCTAATTATCATTTCAATTTCCTCTTCATTGGTGGTGAATTCACCCTTTTCTTTTTTGATAATGGTAATTTTCTTTTTAAAAATCAAACCAAAAGTTTATCTGTTGTATTGGTTTTCTCATAAAACCATCTCTTAGTTTTATTTACTGATTCAATGGTTTTCTTACATTTAATTGTGTTAATCTCTCCTTTGAACTTCAGAATGTATAATGGTATTTATTTGGAGATTTTTAAATTGTTCTTTTTTCTAGCTTTTTCAGTCATAAGCCAAATTTTTTTTATTTCCTTTTTCTCTATGTTATTAATGTTATCATGTAGAGATATAAAATTTCCCCTAAGAACTGCTTGGACTGCATCTCGTAAGTTTTGGTATGCTGTCTCATTATTGTCATTCTCTTTGATGAATTTGTTGATTGTTTCTATGATTTGTTATTTGACTCATTCTTTAGGATTAGATAATTTAGTTTACAATTAATTTTTAGCTTATCTTTCCAAAACCTTTTCTTACACATAATTTTTATTGCATCATGATCTGAACAGGATGCATTTAATATTTCCTCCATTCTGCATTTGATTGTGAGGTTTTTATGCCCTAGTATATTGTCAGTTTCTTATGTAGGTACCATATATTGCTCAGGAAAAAAAAATATTTTTCCTTACTATCCCCATTTAATTTTCTATAGAAGTCTACCATATGTAACTTTTCTAAAATATATTTACCTCCTTAACTTCTTTCTTGTGTATTTTGTGGTTAGATTTATCTAGCTCTGAGAGGTGGAGGCTGAGGTCTCCCATTAGCATAGCTTTGGTTTTATTTCTTCTTGCAACTCACTTAACTTCTCTTCTAAATATCTGGATGCCATATCACTTAGAGATATCCATTTTTCTCCTCTCCCCCACTTTGAAAGATCCCTTGATCTGCAAAACCCTGTATTGAAATATATATATATATATATATATCACACAGATGTGGGAGCCACAGGTGTTAAGAGCCTTGAGCCTGGCAGACCAGGAAGGTATGCTGAAGACAGCATGGAGGATTAAAGAATAGGAAATAATGATGAGCCAGACATCCAGACCTGTGGAAACCAGTGCTATGGTCAGGCCATAGATGATGTTGACTTTGATGTTGTCACAGGCCAACCTAGCTATACCCATGTGTTCACAGTAGGAGTGGTGAATGATGTTTTCTCCACAATAAGTAAGCCGGTACACCAGAAAGATGAAAGGGAAGCATATGAGAAAACCCCTAACCACAGCTGCCACTCCAATCTTCCGAATGTCTGAGAGAGTAAGAATGGTGGTATATCTAAGTGGGTAACATATAGCCACATGGCGATCAAACGCCATGGCCAGCAGAATGGCTGATTCTGCTGCAAAGATGCAGTGAATGAAGAACATTTGGATCACACAGCTGCCAAAGGAGATAGTGCCATTGTGGAACCAGATAATGGCCAGCATTTTGGGTGCTGTGGTTGTGGAGAGCAAGACATCTGCCAGTGCCAGCATAGAAAGGAACAAATACATAGGCTCATGGAGGCTGTTCTCAGTTATAATAAGGAAGATTAAGAAGCTGTTGCCAAAGATGGCTGTAAAGTACATCAAAAAAATGGGAACAGAAATCCAGGTATGTGAGTCCTCAAGTCCTGGGATACCAATCAGAATGTACTTGATGTCTTGGAGGATGGTGTCATTTTGTGGAGACGACACCATATTCAACCATCTTCTTTAGATCTTGCCACCACAATGTAAAAAATAAAATAAAACCGATGACTCAACAGTGCTGTGCAGGGTTGGTAGTTGATTGATTCCTTCTTGTTGCATGCCCTAGTACTTGTGAGGAAGAGAGAAACCAAGGTATTAATCTGAATGCTGTCTTCTTTTGTTTTTAATTAAACAATTTTTGTCTTTTTTTAATTTTTAAATATTTGATCTTACCCCAGTTAAACATAAAAAACTTTTTGTTAACATTCTTTTTTTTCATGAAGTTTTGAGTTCCAAATTTTATCACTTCCCTCCCTTCCTGAGATTATAAGAGATCTGATATTGGTTATACATTTGCAATCTTGTAAAACATTTCCAGTTTAGTTGTTTTGTGCAAAATAAAGTCAAAAAGAAAAGTAGCATAAAAAAAGGAAGAGAGAAAGAGGGAAAGAAAGAGGGAAAGAAAGAAAGAAAGAAAGAAAGAAAGAAAGAAAGAAAGAAAGAAAGAAAGAAAGAAAGAAAGAAAGAAAGAAAGAAAGAAAGAAAGAAAGAAAGGAAGAAAGAAAGAAAAAGAAAGAAAGAAAGAAAGAAAGAAGAAAGAAAGAAAGAAGGAAAGAAAGAAAGAAAGAAAGAGAGAGAGAAAGAGAGAAAGAAAGAGAGAGAAAAAGAGAGAGAAAGAAAGAAGGAAAGAAAGAGGGAAAGAAAGAAAGGAAGAAAGGAAGGAAGGAAGGAAGGAAGGAAAAGAGGGAGGGAGGAAGGGAAGGAGGAAGGAAAGGAGGGAGGGAGGAAGGGAGGGAGGAAGTAAAGAGGAAAATGAAAATATGCTTTGGTCTGTATTTAGACACCATCAGTTCTCTCTCCTTTTTTTAAAAATAGATGCTTGTAGGGGCAACTAGGTGGCAATGTGAATAGAACACTGACCCTGGAGTCAGGAGGACCTGAATTGAAATCCAGCCTCAGACACTTGACACACTAGCTGTGTGACCTTGGGCAAGTCATTTAACCCCAATTGCCTTGTCTTCCCCCCTCCAAAAAAAATGGATGCTTGTGGGTATCAAACTAGATATTTAATTATGATTGTAAACTGATACCTTAAAACAGAAGCTATTTAATTGACCAAGTATTATTCTACCTTTTGCCTAATGGTGCCATTCATCTGTCCAAAAACATTTTTTATGACTCCAAAATCGTGAAATCATATAACCTAGAAGGATATCCATGGGCCCCTGAGTCCAAGCTGGATTTTAATAAGAGCCTCACTAGCACAAATGCAACACGTGAACATCCATCCAGTCATTACTTGGAGACTAAAAAAGGGGAATTTATTAAATTCCAAAGTAGTCCTTTTGTACTTTAGCAAAACTCCCATTATTAGAATTTTTTTTGGTTTTATGAAGCCAAAATTTTATTGCAGTCTTACCTCTCCTCTATAATAATTACCTTTACATCTACAAGTGCCAACTCTTCTCTAAGGTCAACATACTTAGTTCCTTCAAACAATATTCACATGTTGTGACCTTGAGACCCTTCACTACCTTGGCTGCCCTGCTCTTTTGAGCTTATCAGAACCCCAGTGCTCCAGATAAGTTCCACACAGAATAAAAAGGGACTTTTGTCTCCTTATTCCTGAAATCTATGCTTGTCTTAATGCAGCTTTAGATTCTGTTGGCTTCCTTGTCCATATTGCATTCTTGACACATTTTTGACCTCCCTACTCTATAGATTCAACATTATCTCATCATCCCCAGCACATTCCCTAAACACTGGGGAAATTCTAGCACTTGCCATAGTTGTACCATGACATTCCATTTCTTGCATATTGTTCTCTATAGCTGGAATTCCTCCCTAACCATATATCTGCTTCTTTATTCCATACCCATTAAAACTCAACCTAGAAACCCCACATATGTGACACCTTCTTACCAGTTGGTGATAACCTTTTCCTTATGGGTTCTCCTAGCACTCTTTTATAGAACCATTCTAATATACTTATAACCTGTTGTTATAGATATCAATACACACATACCTATATGTATGTGTAGTATATGTATATAGAAACATATTTGAATGTATATGTATATATAAAACCATTTGTTGCATATATTCATCTGCATATGTCCTTTATATCCTTCCCCTGCCCTCCCTAATTGCTCCGAATATTCAATTACATAGTAGACTCTATCTGATTTAAACACAATAGTGGTCACAATGTAGGTGTTAAACGTAGAAGAGAAATTTTAAAAATATTCATTAAGTTTAATTGAATCTCACCAGAACAATATTGATGACTCTAATGCAAAGGAGCAAAAAATCATATATTCATATATATATGTGTGTGTGTGTGTATGTGTGTATGTATATATATATACACACATAAATATACAGATGTGCATGTGTATGTGCATGTATATGTATATGTCCCAGGGGACATGTACACACCCACACATATATGTATAACACAGGGACCTCTGTATAGGAGAATTTAATAGTGCATACAGAAAAGAAAAATAGGTAATATAAAGAAATAATATTGGGAAACACAATCTCTGATCTAAATTAATCTTGCACTTCCACATAGGGTGTTTGAGGCTTAAGAACATAAACTAATTAAAATCAGGTATAAGAATGATTCTTTATGTAGTAATTATAAGGAGATTAGTGAAAATTAGTGAGAATATGATTAGAAATTCCCTAGCCCAGGAGGTGACTATAGACAGCCATACTGTCCTCTTTTTCTAGCAAACTCCCGGCAAATACTTAAAACTCTTCCCATGACACTTTGCAGCAAAGTCAGGAATGTTTGTGAACTGAGGGATGGAAAGGAGGCCACACAAAGAAGAGATATAAGACATTATCCACTCATCCTTTGGAGATGTGGGAGATTCATAGGTGTGAAACATGGTCAATATTTGTAGGGATGGGTTTTATTTTTGATGTTTTTATTGGTCTTCTACTTAAAAAAAACTGTATGAAGTGTGTCTCTGGGATGAAGGTAGGGGAGATAATAAAAGGAAATTTAGATAATGTAAAAAAAAAGTATTGTAAAATTTTATTTTAAAAATGTTGAGCTGAGCTAGATGAATGAGTCTTGTTCTTTTGGAAGTCAACATATCTGGAGGGTATTTTCAAGTCATTAAGGAGTGTTAAGAAAATCACACAAAATCAACCCAGATCCAATTAGAAGATTAATTTCAATTTATAAATTCTCTCAAAGTTCAAGAAAAGCCACTCTAAGAAGCGAATTAGTACACCATTCTTATGTCATTACTAGAATTATAGAATTTTAAAGTGATGTAGAAATGCTGGATGGGAATCAGAGGATATGAGTTTGCATCCCAGATCTGCCTCTTCCTACCTGTCTGACTTTAGGAAAGATGCTTAATCTTTTGGGTGCTGGTTTCTTCATCTGTAAAATGAGGCACGTGTATTACATGAATTCAAAGTGCTCTTTGATCTCTAAAGCTATTATTTACTAAACTGGATACACTGAAGGTCATTAAAGATGATTCAATACAATCAATAATTGATTAGGAATCCTCTCTACAAAGTCCCCAAATTGTGATCTTCCTGCCTGTGCTTAAATACCTCCAGCTATTTGAATGAAGTTCTCTTGTCTCCCCTATGCCTTCTTTTCTGCAAGTAAAACATTCCAATTTTCCTCAATCACACCTCATCATGCAACTGATTCCCCTTCTCCATTTCTGTTGCCCTCTTCTGGATCTGCTTGTAAGAAATGAATATTTCTCTCACATTTAATAACTAGTTATTGTTTTACAAACAAGTTTTTTTTTTCTCCTCTTTTCTATTTCCTCATCCGGAAACCAAGCAGTATGGGAAATCTCTCTGAAAGATTTACCCAGGCGAAGATCTAATCAGACAGTAAAAGAAATTCCAATGTGGGCAAATGGGTGTATTCCTGCTCATTTTGTTTGCTCTGACAAGCCTGGGGAAAGGTTGATTATCCCTATTACCAAGAATATGGAACTTTATTATATCTCTTTAACCATGATTTGAGTGACCTAAGTCAGGTACCCCAAGACCTTCATTTTAATATGGTCCTCACTTCTTGTGTTAACCAATATGAGTTGATTGCCAACCCTTATAGACATCTCTTCTTTGAAAGGCATATAAACTGTGATCCCACTACATTAGGGGTCTTTTGGTTTAAGAGAGATAGCCCAATGACCATCTTTTTATTAATAACCTACTGGTCTTAAAGGATTAAATTACCAAAAAATGATGCCTCTCAAACCTTTTTAATCATTACATGCTCGAATTTGTCAATGTTCTTACACAAAGTTTTATTTTTTTTTCCCTCGCCCCTGTGCCCAGCACCTCCGTGGAAGACAAGTGAGGCAGAGTGAACATAGACTTGCTGCCTTTTTGTCCTCACTTGTTTTGATGGGATGTACAAACAGATCTGGGCTAAATGGATCCATGAAACATATGGTATCAAAGCAGAAAATCAGTTATCCATGCTATTTTCAGGTGTTGTGCTTCTTATAAGAAGGCACCTGAGTCACTACCCCTCACATCAGCTCCTCCCTTCCTAATAAGAGTCCCTGAATGCCTGAAAATACAGCCATAGATATTCTGAAGACTGAGCTCTTCCTCTGGCTTTCCTGTTCATTGCTTCTACCCTTCTCTCCCTATTTCTCTTCACTCTACCTGAAACAAATCTATGACCCCTTCCCATACCTTTGCTGCCTGACTAAGAATGCTTCCATAAAGAGCACTGGTCTGCCTTACCTGTGCCATGGATGAAGAGAGAGGCAGAGAGGTCAATCAGGGAAGGAGTCAATTTTTGTCAATGTTCAGAATCCAATTTTTTACAACACCTATCTGGTTCTCCCTCAAGGCCTCATTCACCCCCAAGGGATGAGCTATATTTTATCTCCCTCTTAAAATTCGATCATGAAGGCCAAATCCCATGGGTTCAAATCCATAAACATTTTCTATTTATTCTTTATATTTCTACATCTTCTGGTTCCGCTGATAAATATTAACTTAATGACTGTAGATTCCCATATTAAATACTCCTGCTCACAAATAATAATATTCCTATACAGACCACTACGTTAACAACAAAAAAAAACAAACTCATGCAGCTGTGATAAGTGTGAACATACACTGACATAAGATGAAAAGATAACCACCACCCCCCATCCACTAAGACTAGAAGCATGGTTTAATGAGGGATGGTGGGGAGGGTGATATGTTGCAAAATAATTTTCAAATTTATATGCCTAATTTTTAATCCCTTGTCCTTTGTCAAATGAATCATGAGCCATTGTCATTACACAGACCAAGACTTTCCATTCTCTGACATCCTGTTCTTTGCCTACACTTTTAGGAGCATATCTCCCTGGGAGACATAGAGAATTAGTGAAAAAAAAAATCAAAGATGGTGAAAAATTCCTATGAAAGGATCACATTATTTGACTTCTCCTGATTATGTAAAAGCCTCAAATATAATATCATCATTTAGTTTTTTCTCACCATAGATTCTTAAATATTTTTTAAAAATTCATCCACTTAGCTGTTTCCAAAAATCATAAGCAACATGGAAACATATTAAAATATGTTATTATGTTATATAACATCCATAATCTTGGAGGAAGAAAGAGCTAGGTTAGAGTCTGAGCACCAAGAATACGTGTAATACTAGAAAAATCACTTAGGTGCTCTGAGCCTCATTTCTAAATTAAAGTTTATGTTTGAGCAACCTATTTCATAAGATAACTGTGAAGAAATGTCATCTTTAAATTTTTGTAGAATATGAGTTATCATTTTGAGGCTAATCAGTGACCTCTGTTGCCATATTGTCTATGAAATCTTCCCTGATGTTCCCAGCTGACAATAATCTCTTGTTCTTACATTCTTTCTTTTTACTTAATTTCTAATTTTGTATAATCAACCCATTCTAACAAGTCTTATAGGTGTTTAAGGTTGTACTTTTAAAGGACTCATCATTTGCCTGGTCATGTCTATGTCTGAGAAAAGCAAAATTGTGCAGAGCAAATTAGAAAGTCTTAAGGACATACCATGGGAGCACTAGTTGAAGGAATTGAGAATATTTTACTTGTTGACGGCATGGTTTATGGAATTCATGACTTCCAATGGCTGATTGATTATCAGATGGAGGAAGGATGATGATTTTTTTTTGTTAGACTCTAAGGGTATTGACATCATCACTGGATGAAAGTTGTAGAATAAGTTACAGTATAAATGAAATCAATCGAAAATTAAACAACTTAACACTAAGAACTGTCTAAAAGAAGAACACATTTCCTTCATAGATAGGAGAGTCCACTTGGGATTTTCAAAGGATAACTGGCTGTCTATTTGATGAACATGATGTACAGGGAATTCTTGGCTAGGTTTCAGTTGTGTTATGGGGCTTCCCTTAAAATCTTTGATTCTGCAGTTTCAATAGACTTGAGGGACTAAATGTAATATAATGAAAATTAATATAGAAAAATGAAATGTCCTATGCTTTGACCTAACAAATCCCAGAAAGAGGATGTTGTAGGATTGCCTATACACCAGGTTGTGTAGAAAATATCTGGATATTTTTGTTAATAGAAAGCTCAATAAGAGAAAAGAAGTCCCCTTAACTAGCTCAATCAGGCAGCACTCTTAAGATCACAGGCTCTGAAAAAGGGCACTAATAAAGGGGCACAATCTTTCCTGACTGGATGTCAGAAGAAATATTTTTATTCATTTAGACATCATATTTTAACAATCACATTGACTAGCTTTCAACAACTCCCAGATCCTCCATGCCCACAAAACCCACATTTTCAAGATGAGTATTCTCACAGATTGTATCTTTCTGAGCTGTTCATCACCTCTAAATTTCAGGAATTATAATTGCAGGGGACCAAAAGGACAATGCAAAGATGTAAGGTTGGTGACATAAGGTATTTTTAGCATATCAACAGAAAGGTAAATTACATCATCATGATTTGTACGATTGGAAGAGGAGGTCAAATTCATTTAGGGTAAGAGATAATAGAGGAACAGCCTCAGTATTCACCAGTATCTTTAATAAGGTATAAAGAAAACATGTAATGTGATGGGTTTCATGGAATCTGACTTGATGGAACTTTAAAACTCATCTAGTATAGGCCATACTTGATTGAGAATTTACAGCATATTCAACAGTACTTATCTGTCATTTTTTGAAGTACATAATTTCTGTAATAAATGCTTATTTGTTGACTGACTACCTACCTGAAAGACAACCCACTGTCTCCAAGGGCATGAAATTCCAATCAAATCTTCAATTTGTTTAGAATGATTTCCCTCATAACTGTTATTCCTTCATATGATTGTCTGGATTCAGGTGCTAATAACCTAATTTCTGAGTTTCCTTCTACTTAAAACTATATATTCACTTTTCATCTCCCTCACTACTTCACCTCCTCATGACAGAACCACTCCTCCAATTTTCCTACACTTCTTTCGATATGACTTAATAGAGAATTCCTCCATGAATTACGAGAGAAATATACCCGAGAGAGAGAGAGAGAGAGAGAGAGAGAGAGAGAGAGAGAGAGAGAGAAACTGAGATCTAATGTGGCTTTTCAGTATAATATATATATATATATTAAGAATATCAGAAAAACATTATGTCTTAACAGCTATTGATCACTGAGCTAGTACCTGTGACTATAGTCACATGTCTTAAACAGATCCTGGAATGGCCTTGATACACAGAAGTGTCTACAAAATACCAACCCACAGATATAACCCACTAACATACCTAAACATACCCTTTTATGCACAAAGACTTGGACCATATGGAGAACCATAGAGTAGATTTTTTTGAGGGGGAAGGCAAGGCAATTGGGGTTAAATGATTTGCCCAAGGTCATATAGCTAGTAAGTGTGTTAAGTGTCTGAGGTCAAATTTGAACTCAAGTCCTCCTGACACCAGGGCTGGTGCTCTATTCACTGCACCACCTAGCTGCCCTGAGAGTAGATCCTCTAAAGAACTATGGAAGAGCAAGGCCACTCAATCAAAAACAAAATCAAAATCTAAAGAGGTTTTTAGAAAGAATTGTGTTAAGTTGTGCAGTGAGGGGGAGAGACAGAAAAAATATGCATAGTTGAGATCCTCTTCAGCCTTTGTGAATTTAACATTATATAGAGTTCAAACAATTGTGCAAGGCCAAGAAGCTGAATGGGCTACGTATGAGCAGTTTTCCAAAAAGTTTCCAAAAGTTTTCCAAAAAGTTTTCCAGATAAAGCATGTAGGTTGCATGATATGTATATCCACAGGTAAGTCTAAGTATTTAGTGAAACTTGCTCATGTTCAGGAAATTTTAAGTTGTGTCCATCTCTTTGTGACCCCAGTTATGGCTTTCTTGGCAAAGATACAAGGGTAGTTTACTATTTCCTCTTCTAGCTTATTTTTCAGATAAAGAAATTGAGGCAATCAGGTTCAAGTGATTTGACCAGGGTCACCAAGCTAGTAAATATTTGAGGTCAAACTTGAACTCAGGTCTCCCTGATTCCAGATCCAGCCCTCTAATTTCTGTGCCACCTAGCTGCCCAGATGACACCATACATAACCATATTAAAAATAGAATAGCTAAACTCTGAGTCCCCTTTCTGCACTGGGATTATGTGATTCAGTCATTCTATTCAGTACAACCTAAAACTCTAACAGAGGCACATGAATAATACCTTTAAAACTTGCACTACTTGTTTAAGTTAAGGTCAAGTTAAGTAAGTTTTCTTTTCTTTATTCCACCTCCCATAAACTGCTCACTCATCTCCCAAAAACAACTCCTTTGTTTCCATCTGTTTTGGGATTGTCCATATTGCCTCTTTCTCTGTCCCACATTTTTCATTATCTATTTTCTCTGCTTTCAGTCATATCCTTTTTCACACTTTTATTTCTTTGCAATTGTCAAACATTTACTTTATCCTCCTCATCCACAAAATATCACTGACAAGCAGAGAAACAAATACCAAAACTTTTGTGGAAAAAAAAACATGCATAGTTGGGCAAAGCAATTTCTTACAGTGGTCTTGTTTTTAAAATATGTATTTTTTTACACTTGTCACTATAGATGCTGTCTTGGACTTAACACATCTGTCCCAGCACTGGTTTCTCCTTACAATAGTAACATTTCCCAAAATCACATTTTCATACTTAGGTAAACACCTTCAATCTAATACATATAAAATAGGTGCTGCATTTTAATAGATACACTTGTCAAAGAAAGAAAAAATAAGTAGGTTGTCTTTCATGGGGCACATAAAAGAAAGAAGAGAGGACTTTGTCCTTGGGAATGTAAAAATCACTCCACCAGACAAAAAATGAAAATGTTCAATAGCTTAAGAGATTTTACTAAGAATTATATTAGGGAATTTAAATGGATACATTGAAAGCTAATCCTATCTACTGCTGCAGAATGGGAGCAAAACTGAGTTAAATTTGGAAGGCTCCAATACAGAGGACAATATTATGCCAGGTTTTGAACGAGAGGAGTGATGTGGTTTGACATAATGGAGGAACGAAATGCATACTTTGTTCCCTTACAGGCATGTCCCTACCCCATGCAGGGGAGAAAACCCTAAGCAATGATAAGAGTAATTGGACAAGGGGAGAGAAAGCCAGGTATATTCACATTTCTTTTGTCCTTCCTTCCTTCCTTCCTTCCTTCCTTCCTTCCTTCCTTCCTTCCTTCCTTCCTCCCTTCCTTCCTTCCTTTCTTTTTTTCATCAAGTGAGGACTTGCTCTCTTCTCTGTACAAGAGGCAAAATCAGAATTTATTTACATCCAAGAGCTTTATCTCATGGAATTTCCTTGTGTGTCTGGTGGAGACCTTAGACTCATAAGCAGAGAAATGTGCCAGTGTGACTTCACTGGACCCTCTAAGGGTGAATGGTTCTGAGATCTCTCAGCATAGAGGATGATTAGGATATTCTAGCCATCATTAGATGACATTAACCTTATGACTTATAATCATGCTATAATGAATGTCTGACAAAACTAGTGACGGAATAAGAACAGGGGTAGATGATGCACATTTCTTTGGTTTTCAACTAGAGTAACCATTTCAAGAACTTAGGGTACTTTGAGATTCAATTATATTATACTTGTTGTTATATAAACGTTTTTGGGTGTATGCTAATATACCTGAGGCTATGTCAAGTTGCATTTATTGTCCCATTTCTTTAAAAGTCATCCATAAGGGTTATTTGGTGGTCATGAAACATTGCTGACAATTGGTGTCCGAGAATCCTTAAAATATTTCTGCAGTCAGTTGTGCTTGTGGTCATTCCATTCCAGACAACCTCTGATTCTACTGTTGCGCTTTTCCTCAGAGGACTAAACTCAGCAGTATTGCATCTCTTAGCAGCTACTCTCTGATAGGAGATTTGGTAAATCAACGATCCTGTACATTCTCTCTGGGAATTCAGTATTCTAGTTGTCCCATACACATTAATGGAAAAGCGAAATGATCTTGATAATTTCTTTACTTCTATTACTACTACTATTACTACAAATATCAAAATTAAAAAAAAATATCTTATTTTCACACAACACTGGAATGAATCAGCACTTTTGCCCTGAGAAGAGCCTCTTTATTCTACTTCGAATCTGCTGGGTCTTGATACTGTAAATGATTGGGTTCATTAAGGGTGGAAAGAGAATATAAACATTGCCCATAAGGACATGCACTATAGGGGAGAGGTGCTTGCCAAAACGGTGTACCATAGTTAGGCTGATGATGGGCATGTAAAAGACTAGCACAGCACAGATGTGGGAAACACAAGTCTGGAAAGATTTGAGTCTTTCATCTCGAGATGCAATAGCCAAGACTGATTTCAGAATTAGGACATAAGAGACAAGGATAAGTACAGAGTCTAACAATAGGGTGCAAATCACTATACCCAATGCATAGAAGCTGTTGAAGCGGATGTCAGAGCAGGTCAAGCGAAGAAGGTCCTGGTGTAGACAGAAGGAGTGAGACAGAACATGCGGCCGGCAGTAATGGAAGAACTTCAGGCGGATGATGGCAGGAGTGATAAAGAAGAAGCTCCTAATTAAAATGGCTACCCCAATCTTGATTATCCTGGAAGCTGTCAAGATAGAGGAGTAGCGCAGTGGGTTGCAGATTGCAATGTAGCGGTCAAAGGACATGGCGAGGAGGACAGAAGATTCCGTCAAGGACAGACCATGAATAAAGTAAGACTGACCAATACAGGCATCCAAACTGATATTGCTGCTAAGTCCCCACAGGATCCCCAACACTGTGTGCACAGTGGACAACCCCATGCACAGGTCAGTGAGGGCCAGCATGGCTAGGAAGTAGAACATGGGCTCATGCAGACTCTGTTCAGTCCTGATCACATGGAGTATCATGCAATTTCCAAGAAGAACCACAGCATAGATGGAGGAGAAGGGGATGGCAATCCACACATATGACTGTTCCAGGCCAGGGAAGCCTGTGAGGAGGAAGGAGGAGGTGCTGAAGTTGTGCCCAGGTTGAGTAGACATGGATGTGTAATGCCCCTTTTAATTAAGATAAAGGTATATGTCTATGTCAAAAATTTTCATTCCCTCAATTTAAAATTCTTTGTCCATAATATTGGAAGAGCATATACAATTCTTCCTGAAGAATATCTTGTGTAACATAATTAAACAGCTATATCAGAAAAAATAAATATCCATTTCCCAGAAGAAAGAGGCTACATCACCAGCTGACTGTACCAGGGTACTGTTGCATATCATGTGGCCAAGGATTCAATGCCAGCATCTTAACCTCAAATTTCCTTTCTGGGAATCAAAGAAAATATAGTCTGGTTTAGAGCAGCTGTTTAGAGTGGTCCTGGTATCTCTGATGACTTTGCTCAGCTGCTGGATAGGATGGGGCAGATTGGCAGATAGAATTGGACTATGTAAAAAGAGTCCGTGTTCTCTACAGTATCACCTAAGATGTCAGCCTCAGAGGAGGCACTTCTCTACCTGTGAGTGGTTTGTTTTCCTACCCAAAGATCTCTCCCTTTGTCTCTGCTCCCAAATGTCACATTGGTTAACTCACCCAACATGCTCCTACTCTCTGCTCTTTCTGTTACCAGAGCCAGCTGTTTTTTTTTCCTTATTTCTCTTCATGGTCAGGATGGTAGGAGGGAAGTATTTATGTAGGATTTCATTAATCCCTAGGCTCCAGCTGGAAAGTGCTTGTCTTCTGGGACAAATCTCATCTCTTTGTTTCTGAAGCTAAGAGCATGATATAACTCCCCAGGCTCTGACCTCAGTACCAGTTCATTCATTTAGACATTCAGTATGATAAGGAAAAGAATAATGACTGTGATGTCAGAGGACATGGGTTCAAAACACTTGCTGTCTGTGTGACCTTGGGTAAGTCTGTTAGCCTCTATGATCCTTAGTTTCCTCATGTGTAAAATAAGGCCTCTGAGAGCTCTTCTAGCTCTACAATTCTGATCCCATCATCACTGAAATCTTTCATTTGCTTATGTGAAAAACACTGTGAATACAAAGAGAAAAACAAAACCATTTACTGCGAAGTCTAAGCATGGAAGGATCCAATTTGATACCATGTATAACATGTACTCCAAATTTGTTTTTAGAAATACATTCTATGTGTCTCAAAAAAGTGGATTTTCATGATTAAAACTGCACTTTTTCTTGTTTAAAAAAGATCAGAAATATTTCCAAACTGACTTCATTTCCCTTTATGTGTGTGTGTGTGTGTGGGGGGGGGTTTGCTGGCACACACACATTTGATCTGTCACTTTCATTTATTGGAGGTAAGACATATAGTGTACCTTTGGACTCAAGACTGGTGATGACATTGGTCAAAGTTGTGTTATTTTTTATGTTTATTTTATTTGCATTATGGTTATTATTGTATAAATATTCACCTAAATCTACTTAATTGTTCTACATGTTTTTATAAAGTCCTCTTAAGTTTCTCTGAATTCCTAATATTTATCATTTCTTACACCACAGCTATAATCTCTCTAGTACATTCATTGGTTTATTCATTTGTTCAACAAACGATGGGCACTCAATATGGTTCTCAGGTTTTTGCTATATCCACAATCTTCTGTTATAAACATTTTGGGACCTATGGGATCTCTTCCCTCTGTCTTTGTTTGTCTCATAAAACCAGCTTGGAATTGACTGTGATGTTCCTGGGCATTATAATTCTGGGATCTCTTTCAAGTAATGATCAGTGGATTCTTTCCATTTCTATTTTGTCATCTGGTTCTAATATATCAGAGCAGTTTTCCTTGATAATTTCTTAAAAGATGCTATTCGGTTTTTTTATTTGTTTTTTTTTATCATGGCTTTCAGGTACTCCAATAATTTTATATTATTTGTCCTAGATCTATTTTCTAGTCAGTTGTTTTTCCAATGAGAAATTTCACATTCCCTTCTATTTTTAAAATTTAAATATTGTTTTATTGTATCTTGATGTCTCATAGACTCATTAGTTTCCACTTGCTCAATTCTAATTTTTAAGGAATCATTTTCTTCAGTGAGCTCTTATACTCCCTTTTCCATTTGACTAATTCTATTTTTTATGGAATTATTTTCCTCAGTAAAAAAAAAATACCTTTTCCCACACTACTGAATTTTTTTTCATGATTTTTTTGCATTACTCCCATTTCTTTTCCCAATTTTTCTTCTGCTTCTCTAATTTGCTTTTTCAAATCCTTTTTAAGGTCTTCCAGGTTCCTTCCTCATTTCTATATAATAAGAACTATTCTGTAATAGATTAACAAAAATTAATAGTAAGTATTTATATGGTATTTCAAGGTTTGCAAAGTGTTTTACATATATATTACCTCATTTTATCTTCAAGGACAGAAACACATTTTTCAAAAGATGAAATGCAATTTAAGAACCACACATGGAAAAGAATTGTTCAAATAACTAATAATAAGAGAAACACACTTTAAAACATTTGATGTTCCTGCATGCTCCCACCAGATTTGTCAGGGATGACAAAAAAAGGGAATGATTATTGTCAGATAGGTTATAGGAGGACAGGAACACCAGTGCATTATCAGTGAAACAATGAATTGATTCTACCATTCTGGGAAGCAATTTAGAACTATACCCCTTATAAATAAATAAACTGTACCCTTTATAATCACTAAATTATTTATGCACTTCAACTCAGTGATATAGATACAAACTTCTAAGGGATCAAAGACAAAGGGAAATGATTCATATGTACAAAAATGTTGAAAGCATAATTTATTTGTTGTATCAAAGTATTGGAAACAAAAAAGATGCCAATATATCAAGGGATCACTAACAAAATTATGATATATAGATATGATTTATTAATATTATGTTCTGAAAATTGCAATAGGGATAGATACAGAGAAAGCTGGAATGACTTACTAATAGGTTGGCATAATGCTTTTGAAGGTTTGCAAAGAACTTTATGTGTATTAATAACATAAAATACACATAAAATATTATATATTAGTATATATACATGAGATATAAATATATTATATGTATATATTGACTCATATAAAGTAATCTTTATATCAGTCCTATGAAGTAGGTACTGGAACAACTGGTGTGTTCCTGAACTCTTAGTTCCCACAAAAACAGCAGGTATATCCATATGATGGGACCTAGCTACTGCCTCTACCTGGTCACTGCCCCCAGACCCATTCCCACAGAAACAGGTATCTTATTGTATTCAATCACAATCACATCATTCATCTAGCCCAAGACAGGACCACAATAGCTAGCCAGTTGGAGAGCAGAATGACCAGAATGTATAACCACTGAACCATAGATGGGACCCCTCCTCCATTACCTAATCCCTTAACAAACTCCTCCTGATTTTTTGTCTGTTATACAGCTGAGGAAACTGAGACAGAGAGGTTATAGAAGTTCAGTGATTTGCCCAGGATCATACAGTTAATGAAGCAGGATTTGAACTAAGGTCTTCTGGACACTAAGAATAGCACTCTATCTACTGTACCACCCCATTTCCTTTTATGAACTGATATATAGTAAAGTGCACAGAACTAGAGAATGGCAGTAAACCAACTGTGGGCACAATATCCTTCCTTTAACTTAAGGTTAAATTTACCTGTACTTGTGACTTTGGTGTACTATTGGGTTTGGAGTCAGGAAGACCTGGATTTTAATCCAACCTTGGACATTTATTAGCTGTGTCACTGCACACATAATCACTTCTATGTTCTCCAGTTTCCTGACCTGTGAAATGAGAATAATAAGGGGGTGGCCAGGTAGCACAGTGAGTAAGAGCACTGGCCCCAGAGTCGGGATGACCTGGGATCGAATCTGGGCTCAGACATTTAGCACCCACCCAGAAACACCTGGCAGTGTAACCTGGAGCAAGTTACTTAACCCTAATTGCTTAGGGGTGGCCAGGTGGTACAGTGAGTAAGTGCACAGGCCCCAGAGTCAGGATGACCTGGGATCAAATCCAGGCTCAGATACTTACCACCACACCCAGAAATAGCTGGCAATGTAACCTTGAGCAAGTTACTTAACCCCAATTGCTTAAAAAAAAGAAATTAGAATAATAAAATGGATAGTGCTTACAGGATTAGTGAGAGAATGAGTGAGATAATGAATGCAAGGTTATTAGTAAACCTAAAACTATATAAATGCCAATTATTGCTATTATGTCTTCTAGTTTCTTTTAGGACTTTATTCAAATAATCAGTTCTCTTATGGGCCTTTAAATTCTTCCTTCCAACCTTCCAAAAAAAAAATAACTCAAAATTATTCTTCCTCTCTTTTAAAGTCTTTCTCCAACCCTTTACATTCCTTTTGAGGTGAAGAAGGGAAAATGCCCACATTTTCCACTAGAGGGCAAAAGCAGTATACCAAAGTATACTTTCTGCCTAAGTCTGCCAGTATCAGGAAGAAGGAAAGCTCAATAAATATTTATTAAGCTCCTACTGTGTGGCTGTGCCGCTGTGCTAGATATATGAGAAGAATCATCATATCCAGACCTTGACAATAAAATATTTGAGCCTAAAGTGGACTTTGGAGACAATTTAGTGAAACCTTTTTACTTTATATAATAGAACAAAACAGTGAACCAAGAAGAATGAAGAGACACATAGTAACTGGTTAGGAGAACACTTACTTCCCTATCTACCATACAGTAGTTCAAAACAATTCTTTCTTACTCACTGACAAAAAAGAAAAAGAAGCAAAAGTTTCAGTGGACAGATCATTTTTTTGTTATGTACACTTAGTTCTCCAGCTCAGAAACTCAAGATGCATCTGTGCCCCAGTCAAGGAGATATTTGTCTCCCTGATGGGGTGATTGAATCCCAGCCCTAGGATGATGTATCTCCCCAACCCAAAGACCCTCTCTCTGGCTATAACTCATTAGTGGGCCCCAGTGAGGCAAACTATCCTTCACTATTACAAGAACAAGCTGATCTCTGTCAAATTTCCCTTGTATGAACAGGACTATCTTCTACCAGCAGGACTATCATGTACGAATTCCCACAGTTACTTTACACAATCCAGTGGTCAAGCCATAGGCCTCAATTTCCAAAGCTATCTTGTTACAGATATAGACACACCGACTACAGACCCCTTAGGAAACACCACTACTCCCTCCCCTCGGTCATACCAGCAGTGAATAAAAACCTGTATTAAAGGTCCAGAAACTATATGTTTGCCTCCTAATTAGCATACTTGCCACAATTCACTGTATCTTTTTTCTATATAAGTTTTGGCATCACTCCGGCTAGGTTTTAAGTTCCCTAAAGGGGCTCTGCCTGCATTTATTAGCATTATAATAAAGTTTTTGCCACTTGATTGGAAGACTACTTGAGTCCATGAATTCTTTCCGCACAACTCCACCTTGAACCTTGGTATTTTGGGATCCCTGCAATCTTGAGCTGCATCATTTAGTAGTGCCCAGCGTGGGGCATGTCTGAGGTCTCAACCACTCTCCCAGTCAAGGTAAGCCTCTCCCCTTTCTCTCATCCTAGAGATGGGTAGTACCAAAAAGCATCTAGGAAGGCTTGTTGGTACTTTGGATCGAGCCTGCCACAGGCTCTGGGTTGGGCCTGCAACAGTCTCCTAGCAGAATTGCCTCTTGATAAGGGATGCTTTGTTTCGGGCACACATGCAATTGTTTTCTTTTGTGGGAGACCAGTAGAGGTGTGATAAGGTGCTTATTAACTTCCCTTTCTCTCTAAGGCATGTAGGTAAAGAGATGGGCAAATTCCCCTCTAAACCTGGGGATCTACCCCTAGGCTATCTTTTGTAGAACTGGAAAAAGCTTGGTCTCCAAGAGCTTAAAAAGGAATAACTTGCCTGGCCTCAATATAATTTAGAGAACATTAGAATTTCTGACAAGCTTCTCTGAGGTTCTGGATTCTCCCCATTATTTTTATCTGTATTACTCTGTTCTGTGTTTGTGTCTCTGTATGTTACGAATGAGTGTCTGTGTATACTCTGACACTCTATAATGTTTAAAATGAAACCAGTCATCAAGAGTAGCCTCCAAGAGCTGAAGTTGGACTTTTCTGAGAATGCCTCTTTTTCTTTCTCTCCTCCTCTCCCTCCCTCCCTAATTGCAGCAGCCTTAGAGGAGTATGTAGATGGGAGAGTGAGGGGAAAAAATAGGTTATATGATTGATAAATGCAAGTGGAAGAAGGTAAGAGAAGTGTCAGATCAGAATTAGAAAGAAATAAGATATGTGCAGTTTTAAAGGGGCTTTAATCAAAATCTACCAGAGGGATAAGTAGATAGAAGGAAAGGTGAAAAAGTTTAATCATGTAGAAATGAGAGAAATATGCATAGAAAAAAAAGGCATAATCTATTTTCAGAACAGTGTGGAAAGGGTGTTTGAAAGTAAAGAGTTTGGAAAAAGTTTCTGGTATTTTTTAATATATCTCTCCTGATTTGATGTTTAAGATAAATCAGGATATGTTTTTACTGTGTAAGGTAATTTGGAAATGCATTCAACAAGGCTGAAGTCACCTAATCAGTAATGGTTTATTTCAAGTTTTAAATACATAATGTTGTTTCAACTGGGTAAACTTCTTTTTAAGCAATTGGGGTTAAGTAACTTGCTCAAGGTTACATGGCCAGTTATTTCTGGGTGTGGCGCTAAGTATCTGAGCCCGGATTTGATCCCTAGGTCATCCCGACACTGGGGCTGGTGCTCTTATTCACTGTGCTACCTGGCCGCCCCAACTTGATAAACTTTTGTATTAGTTTCAAACAGTTTGTGATTTATACCAGTCCAGAGGAAAAATATCATGTGATGTTTAGGCAGGCTCTTCTCTGGGGCCCCTATCAATTCCTCTTATTGTGTAAACTTGCCAGGTCCTAGGAAATCATCTGTGCGGGCAAGGTCATCAGCCTTGTTTTGGTTATGGGTTTCCTAAACAATGAACTTGGCTTGTTGAGAAGATAGAAAGGATTTCTAAAGATTAGCTTTTATACCAGGACAAGTTTAAATTGGGAAGGAAAGATATTAAGTGAAATCTCATATGTATGTGAATCCTGGTAAATTTTTATTCCTTATTGCAACCCCATGAGAGTAAAATAATTTGGTTCTAAATTGTGATTAATGAAACCTGCTGTTTGAGGTAAAAAGGCTCTTGGGATTATATCATTATGGTCTGTTGGATCATAATAATCCATCAATAATCAACAGTCAGTGATTCACCATCTGAGAGAAATGCCACAAATTACTCAGAAGGAATGTGAACCTGTACTGTTACATCTGGAATAAAAAAGCCTTAAGGACAACCTTAGCTTCAGTCTAATTTGGGATCCTCCTGGCTCAATTTCCCTGCTGAGTTACTTCAAAAAGGACTGTTTTTCACCTGGCTATTCCTGGGTCTGTCTATGAGACAGAATTGATACTGCATGGTTAGATCTGAATTGTCATATTTGGTATGTCCCTGCTTTTTTTTTCCTTTTATAGTAAATTTCTATAGTTCGAGCAAGTGGTCAGTAAAAGATACAAGCACAATATAAATATGTGAGGTAGTGCTGTTTTGATCTGAATTTGTAGTCATCCCATGGCCTAAGCAAGAGTTAAAGTAATGTTTGAGTTTATCATGTGTACAACATTCAATTCCTGAAGTATAAATTGAGGTTAAAGTGAGGTTAAAGTATAGTTATGTTAGTAAAGAGTAATAACTTAAGAGCTATCTTGTCTTATAGTTGAAATGTAAAGGAAAGTTGAGCAGTCTGGGTAATGGGTTCAAAAGTTTTGGAAAGATAAATAAAGGCTTGGAAAATGTGGAACGCAGATAAAAAGGTCTAGGGACAAATGGGGGACATCCAAGCTTCTCCTGTCCCTGGATAGTTGCTCTGAGTACCTTTGTGCCAGCTTCAGTTGATTTAAGTATGACTTAAGGCCCCACATGGGACACCATGGAATGAATGACATGGTTTGGAGTTACAGGCACCCCAAAATACTAAGGTTCTAGAGTTGTCTGAAAAGTGGGTGGAGTTGTCTGAAAAGAATTCATGGACTCAAGCAGTCTCCTAATCAAGTGTCAAAAAGTTTATTATAACACTAATAAGGGCAGACAAGGCTCCTTTAGGGAACTCAAAACCTAACAGAAATGATGCTAAAGCTTATATAGAAAAGAAACAGTGAATTGTGTGGCAAGTATGCTAATTAGGTGGTGAACATATAATTTCTGTACCTTGGGCACAGGTGCCATTCACTATTGGAAACCCTGGCAGAGGGAAGGCTTCTAAGGAGTTTGTACATCTGCAACAAGACAGCCTTGGGAGTTGACATCTATGGCTTAATGTCTTGATTGTATACAATAACTGTGGGAATCAGTAATCACTCCATGATGGTTCTGCTGCTAGAAGACAGCCCTGTTCATACAAGGGAAATTCAACAGAGGTCAGCTTGTTCTTGTAATAGGGAGAGATAGTTTGCCTCACTGGGGCCCACTCATGAGTTATTGTCAGAGATAGGGTCTTTGGCCTGGAGAGAGATGTGGTACTAGGGCTGGGATCTGAGCACCCCATCAGTACCAGCCCATTAGTCACTTATGATTGGAAGTAGATCCTCTAAGCCAGCACGTGTTAGATTGGTTGCCAGTAGGAAATATCTGTGTATACTCTGTATAAGCCACCAGGAAGGGGCAGATTTAAACATACTCTAAGGACTCATTGACCAGTCCTCCATTGTAATTAGTTTACTACAAGTGGATGGAACTTTATTTCATAAAATAAGAATGACCTGCATTTTGGACTGGAGTAGAATCTATTGTGCTTCAGGTAGGTCTCTTCACTTACATTTCCTCTGGGGTATGACTATGTAACCACTTTGCAGGTCTGTGAAGTGCCTGGTATTTTGTCAATGGATATGGTTCTCCTCTTTAAATATGCCCAAACAGCTTTCAGGACTCCTACCCACTCCCCCGAAAATCTTTCCTATTCTGAGATAAAGATTCCTAGTGGAAATGACAATGATGACTTGGATCCCTTGGAGAATTATATTCAACTTTGCTGGGTAAGTTAATTTTGGTTTGTAATCGCAGATCGTTTGCCTTCTGGAATATCATATTTCAAAACTTCTACTTCTTTAATATGGTAGGTGTTAATTCTTGTGTGACCTTGACATTGTTTCTACAGTACTTGAATGGTTTCTTTCTGGCTGTTTGAAGGATTTTCTCTTTCACCTGAGAGCTTTGGAATTTGCCTATAATATTCCTGGGAGTTTTTTATTTGGGGATCTCTTTCAGGTGGTGTTAAGTAAATTCTTTCAATTTCTATATTACCCCCTGGTTCTAAGACATCAGGGTAATTTTCCTTGACAATGTCTAGGCTGTTTATATAATAAAATGTCTAGGCTGTTTGATTATATTTTAAGGTAATACAATAATTCTTAAACTATCTATCCTCTATTTTCCTGGTTCATCATTTTTTCTAATGATATTTTTTCACATTTTCTTTTATTTTTTCCATTCTTTTAATTTTATTTGAATGTTACTTGATCTCTCATCAATACATTATATCCTACAGGCTCAGTTCTAATTTTTAAGAAATTATTTTCTTGGGTGGCCAGGTAGTTCAGCAAGTTAGAGCACCGGCTCCAGTGTCAGGATGACCTGGGGATCAAATCTGGGTTCAGATAATTAGCACCACACCCAGAAATAACTGGCCGTGTAACCTTGAGCAAGTTACTTAACCCTGATTGCTTAAAAAAAAAAAAGAAATTATTTTCTTCAATGTACTTCTTTTTCCATTTGGTCAATTTCATTTTTCATAATGTTATTTTGTTTAGTATTTTTGTGCCTTTTTTTAAACCAATCTGTTAATTATCTTCTCATAGCTTTCTTCCTTTCTTTTAATTTCTTTCCCTTTTTTTCCACCTCTCCCACTTTTATTTTATTTCTAAATAACTTTTTTTAGCTCTTCCAGGAATTCTTGTTTGATTTGTGTACAATTCACATCTTTTTTCTTTAAAGCTTTTCTTGTAGATGTTTTGACTTCCTTGTCTTCTTCTGACTATTTATCTTGATCTTCCCTGTCACCATAGTAGCTTTTTTGGTCAGGTTTTGTTGTTGTTTTCTTGTTCACTTTTCCACACTATTTCTTGATTTGGAACTTTATGATAATGTTGGACCCTATTTCCAGTTTGGGGATAGGAGCCAGAACACTGTCTCAAGCTTCAGGCTTCTTTGCACTGCTGTTTTCAGAGGTAGTTGTGTGCATTTCAAAGTTTTCAGTGCTTCCCAAGTGGTGTCACCTGGGAAAAGGTGTGGTCATTGCTCTCTTCATCTTCACTGTGGTTGTTACCCCAAAAGGGACCCTAATCTCTTGGGATTGTAATATATGCTGCTCCTCAGTGCCCTTCCTCCCTTGGGACTGAAAACTATACCATTCCTCAGTGTCTCTGTTCCCTTGCGACTGGATGTCATATTTCCCCTCAGACCTTCCACTTCCTCTTGACTAAAATGTTTTTACCTGCCTTGAACTGTGACCCAGAAGTGGATATAGGCAAGGGAGTTGACAGTTTCTCTACAGAGTTCCAACTCCATCTTGATCCACTCCTCCCTGCCCTTGATCCATGACCCGTAAGTGGGTATGGGCATAGGAGTGTCTATTCCTACATCCAGTGGTAGCACAGGGTACTCTATAATTTGTTTCTGACTAAATGCCACATTCTCTTACCATCTCTGGCTTGAGAGTTCTTGAAGTTGCTGCTGTTCCTGTCACCACCACTTAGTCTGACAACTAGTGTTTCATCCACATGGACGATGGGCTAGCCTCTTTCCTCCTCTCACAGATCTCTCTTTCTGACCTCCTGTATTGTTTTGGGCTAAAAGAATACCTCCCTCTAGTCTTTTGTTGGGTCTGTGTAATGTTAAGGGAATTTGAAGATCTTCCCTGCCCCTTCATAGGCACAAAGAGCACTGGCCCAAAGCTAATCAGGCTCTGGGGTATGAGGAGTTTCCAAATGAGCGCTAGGGCACTAGGATTTTCAAACTCCTTGGCACTCAGTTGGTCAGATGCCAAGTCTTTGTTATATAATCTGAGAAGTTGGCATTTTGCTTTGGGGGTTCTCTCATGAGAAGGATCTTTTGATTTCCTGGTCAATACTCTGAGTAATCATATGTTCAGAGTCCCACAACTGCTTAGATGTCTGTGCTCACTAGATCAGAGATATATGTAAAGTGCATATAGCAAAATTGCTTTACTCAGAACCCTGTCTGTTGGTCTTTGTGCTAATTTCTCTGTTTGTATTTTCGCCAACTGCAGGCTGCTAAACTTTCCCCTGAACTAGTGAATGTAATTAAAAGTAGGATTGTTAACCCCTTTTTGAGCAGTCTTTCCTTTAAGATCAGATCAAAGAACCTGTAACACCAGACCATCCTGGGTGTGCTAGGGTGCTTGCTAATACAGTCTGCCACTCCAGATTTTGATCTGAGATATTACTTGAGGAGTCAGAGCACATGAGTTCATATCCCAGCTCAGCCTCATCCTACCATTCTGAATTTAGCGAAGTCACTTAAACTCTCCAGGCCTCAGTTTCTTTATCTGTGAAATGAGGAACTTGTATTGGATAAATTCAATATATTCTTTGAGCTCTAAAGTTACAATTTAAAAAAACATAAGCATTGAAGGTCATTAGAGATGATTTGATAAAATCAATACTTGAATAAGAATCTTCTCTACAAAATACCCAAATTGTGACCTTCCAGACTATACTTAAATACCTTCACTTATGAGAGACTCAGTATCTCTACAAAGCAACTCCATTACATCATTGAATATCTCTAGTTGTTAGGAAATTCCTTTTTTTCTTTATTAGGAAACAAACAAACAAACAAATACTCATTTTTCTCCCTGTAACTTTACCCTTCGATCTTAATCCTTCCAAATGTAGCCAAACAGACCAAGGCCAAGCCTTCATCTGTATGGCAAACCTTTTTCTATTTGAATGCAGTGCTCATATCTGCTCTATGACTTCTTTTCTCCAAGGTAAACATTCGTGTTTTCATCAGTCATTGACTGAACTAATTGAGCTAATTGAACATCCTTTATTTTTCTTGCCTTATCTGGATCTACTCAAACTTTTTTTTTGGGGGGGGATGTTTTTTTTGGGGGGGAAGGCAAGGCAATTGGGGTTAAGTGACTTGCCCAAAGTCACACAGCTAGTAAGTGTTAAGTGTCTGAGGCACGATTTGAACTCAGGTCCTCCTGACTCTAGGACCGGTGCTCTATTCATTTAGCCACCTAGCCACCCCCTTTTTCAAGGTTTTTACATAAAGTTGTTGTTTTTGTTTTCCTTACCCCTGAGCCCACTACCTCCCTGTAAGAGAAGTGAGGCAGGGTGAACATAGATATTCTACCTTTTCTTCTTCATTTCTTGGTATGGGAAGTACAATTAGATCTGTGTTCAATGTGTTGATATTAAAAAAGAAAATTGTTTTTCCATGCTATTTTCAGTTACTATGTCAGTAGGCACCTCTCTTACCACCTTTCCCATCAGCTGCTCTATTCCCAATCATGGTCTCTAATTGCCTGTGATTCCAGTCCAGCTCCTCATTTGGCTCCCCTGCTCCTTATTTCTACCCCTCTTTTCTGACTTATGTCCTCCTAACCAGAAACAAACTCCAGGAAACTTCCCCACAAATTTGTTACCTGACTAAGCACATTCCCCTGCAGGCACCAGCCTGCCTTACCTGTGCCATGGATGAAGAGAGAGGCAGACAGGTCACTCATGGAAAGATCAAAAAGGAATGAATGTACGGAATCCAAGAAATGTGCTATTTATACCCCCTGCTGGCTCTTTCTCAGGGCCTCACTAAACCCCAGGAGATGAGGTTATCTTAAATCTCCCTGCTCAGATTTGGATCATGAAGGCAGAGTCCAATAAGTTTGATTCCATAAACATTTCTCTTTATTCTTTTACTTTACTAAATATTTTGATCTCACTGATGAATGTTAACCTAATGTCCATAGATCTCCATGTTAAATAATCCTTCTCACAAATAACTATGTTCATACACAGACCACCACAATATCAAAAATGTACTTACAACCACAATAAATGGGAACATGCATTGGTATAGCATGAAAAGATTACAATCTTCCCTAGGACTAGCAGAGAGTAATGAGGGATGGCAAGTGTGGCATATGTGCCACACATATGTGGCAATATAATTTTTAAATCTATATGCCTAAATTTTTAATGCCTTATCATTTGCCAAATGATTCATGGACCAAAATCAGTAAGTATACTCAAACCAAGAATTTCATCAGAGGTTAAGCTTCCTCTACAACTCTGACATCCTTCTCTCCCCTAAAGTGTCTGGAGCTCAGTAATCTCACAGAAGTCATTAGCAGACCAAAAAGTTAGTGAAATAATTGAAGAATGGTAAATAATTCCTAAAGTTGCCTTTAATGGAGGGATTAAGTATCATTATTTGACTTCTCTCCTGGTTTTGTGAAAATGCCTTAAGTACAATATCATCATTTAGTTATGAAAGATGGTATGCAACATGAAAATATATGAAAGGATGCCACCATGTTGGGTAACATCCCTCATCTTGCAGTAAGAAAGACCTAGGTTAGAATCTGAACCCCAAGAAAACCTGTATAATACTAGATTAATTTTTTAGATGCTCTGAGCCTCATTACTAAATTAAGGTTAGTACTTAAGCTACTTAATTCACAGGGTAGTTATGCAGAAAATGAATTCTTTAAAGTTCTGCATAATATGAATGATCATTTTGGAGCCAAACAGGGACCTCTGTTGCTATATTGTCCTTGCAATCTTCCCTGATGTCCTTGTCTGTCAATTATCTCTTTCTCTTGTAGACTATGTTTTTACTTTATTTCTAACTCTGTATATTTATCCCATTCTAACAAGAATAAAAGTTATATGTATATAAAATAGTGACCCTGTAAGGGATTCATCACTTATCTGGCCATGTCTACTTTGGAGAAAAGCAGTAGTTGAGTAAAGTCTGCATTGCCAATTCACTTTTATGGGACATAGTTCTTGTACAAGTTCTAGGAGAATGTATTATTGATGTTAAATATAACTGGTTTCTGAGACAGCAATTGTTCATTTGAATGCAGGAAGATGTAGAATACTGGGAGGAGTAAGGGGATGAACAGCTTCAGTGATGTGCATGTCAAGAATTCAAGAGATTTTAGATTATGGCTTAAGAGATTGATAATTTGAGAAATAGGGAAACTAGCCCTGTACTATGATTATGGGACAATTGTAGTTTACCTGTTATGGAAAGAAGAAGATATATTCACTAACCCAAATTAAAATGGAATCATTCCCAGACAAGATTCAGAATCCAAACACAGCAAGACAAGAGCAATGAAAGGATAAATTGCACAACTACACTAAAGAATCCGTGCGTAGGGTTTTGTCTCTGTGTCTGTTGTTTCTCTTCTCCCTGCCAGGCAGATTGGTTAGCTTGTTAGATCCTCACTGATAACCTTCTGCTTCTGAGAAGAAAAAAAAAGGACACTATATTCTTCAGTATTATGAGTTACTTTGATGAACAAGAAGGAATAAAGAAAAAACCCTGATCTCCATCATGACTTTCTATTAATATAAAGAATTCAGGACAAAAGACATTTCTTTGCACTGTCTCATGTTGGTGCTGAAAAGTGAAGAAAATAAAGAAAAACCCTGAAAAGGATCGGAATTAGAAATCCTTTAGCCAGTTTTAGGATACTGGTCATCAACTTTCCATGAAAGTACAACACTATTTCATTGCAACAAACATGAACATTGAACACTCATTGAAGCTAGAAGTCATGGATCCTGTGGTGGTTGCTGTTGAGCTGTCAGAAGAACTGAGCAGAGGAACAGTTTGGAATCAGAGAGGTCATTCAATGCTTTGCTTAGTGCCCAGTGAGGTGTTGGTAAAGCCAAAGTGTATTTCAACTCAGATGAATAATGGAACCATCAATTTAATAGAAAACCCCTATTCATCAAGGAACTTAAATGAACAACTGCTGATTCAGAAAGAGGATCCTGGAGGTTCCAGTTCCAAAGGTGTAAATTACCTCAAATGAATAGGTTTTACTTACTTGTGTTTCTGTGCTAATTTTGTCTATGTGCCTATTCTTCCTTTCAAATACTGAGTGCATTGCTGGGACAGAATGACCTAGATTTATGTGTAGATTGTGATATATTTGTTATCCTTGTGTTGACCTTATATGATTAGCCGTTCATACCCTTCTACTTTTCGTGGTATTGGTTGCTGCCAGGAAGTCTGATTTCTGTTCTCTGGCTCATTTTACAAATGAGGCAAATGGAATTTAAGTGACTTACCCAGGGTCAAATATCTAGTAAATGTCTGAGACAAGATTTAAACCTAAGAAGATGAGTCTTCCTGATTACACGTCAGGCACTCCATCTACTGTGGCACCTAAATAACCCTAGTTCCCTCATGAGACAAGCACCCCAGATAAAAACTAAATTACTATTCATAACATATTAACCATTCCAATGTTTCGTTCCCTGTCCCCTTGGTAGATAACAAGCACAGCCATAATAGACAAAAAACCTGAGAGAAAGGAACAGAGACACAGTGAAATTTCCCCTTGGTTCCTTCGTAAGATATTTATGAAGATAGAGATATATAATAACTCTCAGTTTTGTAGCACTTTAAAATTCACAAAGCCACTTTCCACTAAAACTCTATGAAATGAGTAGTACAAGAAATGGCACCGTTTTAAATATAGGGAAATTGAGGCCCAGAGAAACTTGCCTGGTACAGTCATAAGTCTAGTAAGTATAAGTACTAAGATATAAAATGGTATTGTCAAAGTAAAACAAATGATATGAAACTCTGTTAAGCTGTGCACATTGTAGAAAGATTTCTACATGTAGCAGGATAGATGAGGTCAACCATATTCATTTCACTCATTCTCCTATGTAATATTATAATGCCTAAGGTCTACTCCAAGTTAAGATTGTCTATTTTCTTTTTAATGAAGCAGGGGGATTGCCCAATGAGACCAGCATGTTTGGCTGATGTGATCTCCACATGAACTTTGAAGTAATGTCCCTAGTTGGTACAGCATCTACAAAATACTTAACACCCCATAGATATGACTCTCTAACATACCTAAACACATCTCCTCACACACAAAGGCTTGGCTCATATGGAGAACCAGAAAGTAGATCTTTTGAAGAAGAGAGGTGTGGAAGAGCATGGTCACTATCAATCAATAAAAAAGTCAAAATCCTTTCAGGTTTTCAGAAATAATTTTATTAAGCTGTGCAGTCAGGAGGAGAGTCAGAAATGATATGCATAGCAGAGATTCCCCTCAGCCTTTCTGGATTTTACATTATATAGAGTTAAAACCAGGGTACAAAGAAAAAAATCTGGATGGACAACACACAAGCAGTTTTATATATATGAAGGTAATGCATGCAGTGCTTGGTATGTACAATGACAGGCAAATAAATATTCAGTAAAACTTGGGCTAAGCAATGACATAAGCATAGAGTGAGGTCCCAAAACAAAAACTGGGTGGGTTCAAAATAGAAAACTCTGGGTCCCTTGCAGGGTCTCTGGGGTCAGCAGGACCTGCATATACTACACATTCCAGGTTAAGGCAATATCTTACCATACAAAACAAGAATCAAATAATTTAATAAGTAATAAAGTTTTTCCCACAACAAATTGTTTGATACATTTTTATGGATAGAGTATTGGTTTGCAGTCAAAATACCTAGATTTGAGTTCTGCTTCTATCACTTACAACCAAATGTATTTTTAATCAAATCACCTCCCATCCCCAAGCATCATGGTACATTTGTATATGAAATCATGCAACATTGCTGAACGATGGAGTCAGAGTATCCTCAAAATCTTTTTGCAGTCATTCGTGCTTGTGATCACTTTATCTCAGTGATCCACATTAAATCTGATTCTTCTGTTGCACATTTTCCCCAGGGGATTAACTCAACAGTACTGTAAATCTTTAGAGTCACTTTCTGATGAGATATTTGCTAATTTCATGATTCTGTTTCAGTACCTTCTGTCTGGCAATTTTATACTCAAGCTGTCCCATAGACAATACTAATGGAAAGACTAGATAATCAAAGCAATGACTTTGCTACTCTTACGAAATATTAAATACATATGAATATGTACATATATATCTTGATATTTTGTCTGAAGATATATATATATATATATATATATATATATATATATATATATATATAATCTCTATGCAACACTGGAGTGACTCAGTACCTTTGACATGAGAAGAGCCTCATTATTCTATTTCGGATCTGTTGGGTCTTGACACTGTAAATAACTGGGTTCATCAATGGTGGAAAGAGAATATAAATATTACCCATAAGGACATGCACTATAGGGGAGAGGTGCTTGCCAAAACGGTGTACCATAGTTAGGCTGATGATGGGGATGTAAAATACTAGCACAGCACAGATGTGGGAGACACAAGTCTGGAAAGATTTGAGTCTTTCATCCCGAGATGCAATAGCCAAGACTGATTTCAGAATTAGGACATAAGAGACAAGGATAAGCACAGAGTCTAACATTAGGGTACAAATCACTAACCCCAGTGCATAGAAGCTGTTGAAGCGGATGTCAGAGCAGGTCAAGCGAAGAAGGTCCTGGTGTAGACAGAAGGAGTGAGACAGAACATGGGGCCGGCAATAATGGAAGAACTTTAGGCGGATAATGACAGGAGTGATAAAGAGGAAGCTCCTAATAATAATGGCTACGCCAATCTTGACAATTCTGGCATCAGTCAAGATAGAGGAGTAGCGCAGTGGGTTGCAGATTGCAATGTAGCGGTCAAAGGACATGGCAAGGAGGACAGAAGATTCCATAAAGGAGAGACCATGAATGAAGTAAGACTGCCCAATACAGGCATCCAAACTGATGTCACTGTTGAGCCCCCACAAGATTCCCAGCACTGTATGCACAGTGGACAACCCCATGCACAGGTCAATGAGGGCCAGCATAGCGAGGAAGTAGAACATGGGCTCATGCAGACTCTGTTCAGTCCAGATCACATGGAGTATCATGCAATTCCCAAGGAGAACCATGGCATAAATGGAGGAGAAGGGGATGGCAATCCACACATATGACTGTTCCAGACCAGGGAAGCCTGTGAGGAGGAAGGTGGAGGTACTGGAGTTCTGCCCAGGTTGAGTAGACATGAGTGTAGAATGTCCTTTTTACTTAAGATCAAGGAATATGTCCATGTCAAAAATCTTCATTCCCTCATTTTAAAAGAACATTTTTTGCATGCAATTTTATAAAAAAAAAAAAGAACAATTCTTCCTGAAAGATATCCTGGATGGCATGATTAAGTAGTTATATCAGAAAAAATAGGTTTATTTCCCAGGAGGAAGAGATGACACCATCCACTGACTGATCCAGGGTATTACTGATTTTTATGCAGTCAAGAATCCAATGATGGCTCTCTAGCCTCAAATTTTCTTCTTGGGAATCAGAGAGAACATGAAAAAAAATCTGGAATAGAGGAGCTGTTAAGAGAAGACCTGGTATCAGTGATGATTTTGGTTAGATGCTGGATTAGGGTTGGGGGTAGGGGGTGGGGGCAGAGCTGGAGCTAGAAAAATAGAATTGGACTGCAGGAAGAGTCCTTCTGTATTTGGATATGTGGTAACACCTAAGATATCAGCCTCAGATATTTCCACCTGTGAGTGTTGTTTTTTTTTTTCCTTCTCTAGGATCTCTCTCCTTTCATCTGTTCTTCCCAATGTTACACTGGTTGGCTCATCCAATATGTTCCTACTCTCTGCTTTTTCCAATATCAGAGCCTGCAGATTCTTTTTCCTTATTGCTGTTTATGGTCAGGATGGCAGGAAGGAAGGATTTATATAGGATCTCATTCATCCCTGGGCTCCAGCAGCAGTGTCTGTCTCCTGAGATAAATATCTCATCTCTTGGTTTCTGAAGCTAAGAGCGTGATGTAACTCCCTAGCCTCTGACCTATGTCCCAGTTCATTCCTTTAGACATTCACTATGATAAGGGAAAGAGCAATGACCATGATGTCAGAAGACCTTGGTTCAGAGCACTTACTACCTGTGTGTCCTTGGCCTCTTAGCCTCTGTGATCCTTAGTTTCCTCACATGTAAAATTAAGGTGGTGAACTGAATGAACGACCTCTGAGATCTCTTCACTCTTTGTACTTATAATCCTATCATTACTGAAATCTTTCCTTTGCTTACTAGGTAATTATGGAGAGATTACATGGGAGGCAAGGCATAGCTGGATTAGGGTTTAGAAAAAGTCTTTCAATTTTTATTTGAAAAACAATCAGAAAAATGAGATCTTTACTTCAAAGACTAAGCATGAATGTTCCAATTTGATACTGCATAAAACATGCACTCCAAATTTGTCTTTAGAAATACATTTCATGTGTTTTAGAAAAGCTGATTTTCATATTTGAAATCACATTTTTGCTTATTTAAAAAACAGAGACATATTTCCAACTCATGTTATTTCCCTTTACGTGTGTGTGTGTGTGTTTGTGTGCGTGTGTGTGTGCTTGTATCTGGCACTAAGTAATTGGAAGTTAGAGCTCTACCTTTGGACTCAAGATTGGTAATAATGTTGGTCAGAATTTGCTATTTATTTTTCATGTAGATTTAATTTATATTACAGTGGTTGTTATATGAATATTTACCTAAATCTGCTTATATTTTTCTCCATATTTTCAAAAAGTCTTCCTAAGTTTCTCTGAATTCCTTATATTCATCATTTTTTACACTGCAGTTATAATCTAGTACATTCATCACTTTATTTACTTACTCATCAAATGATGGCAACCCAGTTTATTTTTCAGGTTTTTGCTACCTCCACAAAGTTCTATTAGAAATCTTTTGAGACCTATGGGATCTATCCCCTCTGTCTTTGTCTTCTTTGTGGAAGGACCAGTACTGGTATTGCTAAGTTAAGAACATTTAGTGATTTTTTTTTTCCACTGTAGTAGTTGTTTCAATGAATTTTCCAGAATGGTGGGCTCATTTTTACCTCTAAATACATATAGTCCAAAGCCCTTGTACAATTTATGATTTTTGTTTTTGCCAGTTTGATGGGCTTGAGGTAAAAACTAGTTATTTCAATTTTTATTTCTTTTTTTATTCTCCAGTTTCTATTTATTTTATTTTAAATTTATGGAATAATACAACCATGTCCATAAGTGAGCAAAATGGAAAGATGCTTATATATGAAATTATAAAGCTATGCACAATTTTGCTATTCCTTTCAAATATACAGCAAATTTATCATGTAAATGTATTATTTCCCTTTTTTCTTCCTTCTCCTTTTCATTTCCTAGAAGTGTTTATCATTAAATACAAATAGATATATGTGTATATGTACACACACATACAGATATATGCATCTCTATATGTGTATACATATATATATATATAAACTTTTTCTATACATTCTTCTATTTATCATTTCTTTTTCTTGATCCAGATAGCATCTTTCTTCACATATCCTTTATAGTCAATTTTGATATTAATCATAGACAAAATAACTTATTCACTTATTGTTCTAAAATAATATTGCTGTTAACTATATATGATGTTCTCTTGGTTCTTCTCATTTCACTCTTCATTATTTTGTGTTTCCATGGTTTTTTTTTTTCTAAAATCATGGGGCTCATCATTTCTTAAAGCACAGTATTCGATCAGAGTCATAGACTATCTGGTTGAGAAATGGAGGTATGGATTAATAGAATAGAGTAGACATACAATTTACAGCAACAAATAAATATAATGGCCTTGTGTTTGACACATGTAAAATCTTAAGAATTTGCATTTCTTTTACAAAAGCTCTTGAGTATTCTTTCATACTATTGATAACTTTTAATTCTTCTTTGGCAAAGAGAAAATTAGTATCCTTGGTATCCATTTGTCTTTGGAAATAGTCCTTATTCCTATATATTCACATGCCTGCCACATATAATTCGAATAGTCGACTATTACTAGATACATTTGCTGTGAAGATTTCTTTTTATTATGAGATATTTTGTCTTCTTGTTCTATATACACTTATTTTATATAAAAGGTTTTTTAAAATGATTTAACTGAAATTATTTTCATTTTAATAATCACATCTCTCCCTAATTCATTTAAGAAGTCTCCCCTAACCACAGTTGCAAAAAGTACTTACATTAATTCCACTATTTAAAGCAAAACAAAAGAAACCAATGTTGCCTTTATATTCAAGCTGCATATTGATTTGGAGCTTAATGTGACATATCATGTAAAATATTGATCTAAATCTATTTTTTACCAAACTCCTTTCTAGTTTTCCACTAATGATAATAATTATTATTGCTATTATTATTTTTGTTATTATAAACTAACCTTTTATGATGTTTACTATGTACCAGGAACTCTGCTAAGTGCTTTATAATTATTATTTCATCTGCTCCTTACAACTCTAGGAGGTAGGTGATATTATCCCCCTTTTACAGATGAGGAAATTAAAGCAAAGTTAGGTTAAGTGATTCATTCAGGGTCACACAGTTAGAAAGTATCTGAGACAGTATTGGAACTCATATCTTCCTAACTCAAGGCCCAGTAATCCTGGAGGGCCTTTTGGAGGGCAATTGGGGTGAAGTAATGTGCCCAAGGTTACATGGCTAGTTTTTTTGTGTGTGCGTTAAGTGTCTGAGGCTGGAACTGATTCCGGGGCCTGTGCTTTATTCACTGTGCCACCTAGCCGCCCCTCTCCTAGTATATTTTGATATTTCAAATGAAAGAAAAAAGGAAGAAAGAAAGAAAAAATTGAAGGCCAGAGTGCTTGTGACTTTCCCCAGGATAAGTCAGGGAGTTAGTGGCAGAGTCAGAAATAAGATCCCCTAACTCTCAAATGCATGTTCTTTCTAATCTTCAATGAGGTGTTACTGAGACTATTTAAGTGGCTGCTCTGAAGCCTTGAGAGTCTCTCTTGATCATTGGCAAATTCATTCATGCCTTAAACATTAATTCAAAGGATATTGAAGTGTCTAGTAGGTCTGTCTCTGTTATTCCTGTACTCATAGTTTCTGGGCACTAACCCCACCAATCTAGCCCGGTGAGTATTGACTTTGCTGTAAAATGGAGCTAAAGCAAAAGGAGAAACTTCATACAATGTTGCTTACTCCTCTCCCTTCTAGCCCTTTCCAGGGCCTCTGAGGACCAAGAACAAAGAAATTAGAGAGCAGGTCTGGCTCTTCTTATCCCACTAGAATATTACCATATCTCTCAATTCCAGCAGTTTTTCCTGAATTCCATGGAACAGTAATTACAAGGTTTCTTTGTGAATTCTTCATTGTATCATTTCCATGACATGTTATTTTGTTTCTAATTAACTTCTTAAGACATTTAACTATAGACAGCAACAATACATTTGCTTGTTTGCTTTATGAGCAAAGCACAATTGTAGTAGTTAATGTGAGATGCACAAATTTAGAAACATTTTGACTCCAGATGGATGTTCATGGAGCCTATTTGTTCCTGACCTTTGATAGAGCCTTCCAAGCTCATATTGATCAGATCAGCTACAGTTGGAAACGCCTTACCTTGATTTGAACATAATTGTGTCATTTTGGTCCTCTTTGAGAATGAAGAATGACAACCAACCAACTAATCAGATTGGCTAATATGACAGAAAAGGGAAGACAGAAAGGAGAGCAGAGGGAGGAAGCCACCTTGATTGTTAATTTCACTGACATGTAACTGGGCAAAATAATTCCTTGCAATTACTTTAACTTTATCTCTATGTGTGGTACATTCACTCTTTTCATTCTTGATACTAATAATTTACTTTTCTTCTTTTTAATCAAATTAACCAATGTTTTTTTTTTTAAAGAAAGCTTGCAGTTTTGTTAGCTCATTTTTTTCTTTGTTTTTTACTCTCAATTGTATTCATCTCTCCATTGATTTTCAGGATTTCCATTCTGGTGTTTACTTGTCTTTTTCTAGCTTTATTTTTTTTAATTACATGCCCCAATTCATTGAACAACCCTTTCCCTTTATTATTGGTGTTTGCATTTAGAGATATAAATTTTTACCTACTCAGCTTCCTCCCACAAATTTTGGAATGTGTCTCAGTGTTGACATTCTCTTTAATAAAACTACTGATTGCTTCTATGATCTATTCTGTTACCCACTCATTCTTTAGGATTAGATTATTTAGTTTCCAATTAACTTTTAATCTATGCTTCCATTGCCCTTTACTAAGCATAATTTGTATTGAATTATTGTCTTAAAGGTTTACATTAATATTTCTGTTTTTGTTTTTGCATTTGTGTATGAGGGTTTTATGCACAAATATATGGTCAATTTTTGTGAAGGCACTATGTATAGCTGAGTAAAAGTGTGTACTCCTTTCTACTCCCATTCAGGTTTCTCCAAAGGTCTATCACATCTAAACTTTCTAAGATTCTAATCATCTCTCTGACTTCTTTCTTATTTAATTTATGGTTAGATTTATCTAGGTCTGAGAGGGGAAATTTGAGGTCCTTTGGTAGTATAGTTTTACTCTTCCCTCTTATACTTCATTTAACATTTCCTTTAAGAATCTGGATGGTGTGAAGAAATGCTCTAATTCACTATTGATTAGAGAAATGCAAATCAAAACAATTCTGAGGTACCACATCTCACCAGTCAGATTGGCTAAGATGACAAAACAGGAAAACAATAAATGCTGGAGAGGATGTGGGCAAATTGGAACACTAATGCATTGCTGGTAGAGTTATGAACTGATCCAGCCTTTCTGGAGAGCAATTTGGAATTATGCCCAAAGGGCTATAAATACTTTCATACGCTTTGATCCAGCAATACCACTCCTAGGGTTATATCCCATAGAGATCATAGAAGTGGGAGAAAGACCCATATGTACAAAAAATGTTTATAGCAGCTCCTTTTGTGGTGGCAAAGAATTGGAAATTAAAGGGGTACCCATCAATTGAGGAATGGCTGAACAAGTTGTGGTATATGGATGTTATGGAATACTATTGTGCTATAAGAAATGAGGAGCAGACGGTCTTCATATTTACCTGGAGAGGCTTATACAAACTGATGCTGAGTGAGAAGAGTAGAACCAGGAGAAATTGGTACACAATTACAGACATAACATATGTGTGATGACCAACTTTGATAGACAGGACTCCTCTCAGCAATGCAGTGATAGAAGTCAATCCCAAAAGACTCATGATGGAGAGAAATATGTGCATCTAGAGAAAGAACTAGAAAGAACTGAGTTTATATCCAGGTGGAAGCAAAATAGCTGATCTTTTTCCTTCTCTTATTTGGTTTTATGTCCTCTTTACCATTTTTCATTCCAGCTGATACAATCCATCTTTATAACCTGACTAATGTATAATGTGAAAGTATTTAAAGAAAAAAAAGAATCTGGATGCTTTGGTCTTTGGTGCATATATGTTTCATATTGATATCACTTTATTGCCTTTTAGCAAGATGCAGTTGCCCTGCTTGTCCCTTCTTTTTATGTCTATTTTTGCTTTGCCTTTGTGTGAATTGATGATTGCTACCCCTGTCTTTCTTATTGCAGCTGAAGCACAATAGATTCTTTCCCAGCCCCTCATTTTAATTTTGTGTGTGTGTCTCTGTTTCAGATGTATTTTCTGTAAACAACATATTTGATACTGGCTTCTAATCCATTCTGCACTTCACTTCTGTTTTATGGATGACTTCATCTTGTCTACATTAAATTATTTTTACCTATTGTGCATTTCCAGTCATCCTATTTTCTTCTGTTTTTCTCCTTTCTCTCTCTTTTTATCTTGTCCTTCCTTTAAAATCTGTTTTGTTTCTGACCATTCCTTATTTTATCTGTTCGCCCTTTTATTACCCTCCCCACCCTTTGCAAAATCCAGTTTCTCTCCTACTTTCCTGTTGGGCAAGAGAAAGTTCCATTACCTATTGAGTACATAAATCAAATAAGATAAAAGATTCAAGCTTTTCCCCCTCCGCTACAAAAGTTCTTCCTTATTTGTGTCTTTTATGTGAGATTAGTTCCCCCATTCTTTATTTTCTTTCTCCCTTTTCCCAGGGAACCCCTTTTTCTCATCTGTACATTTTCTTTTTATATCATCCCAATGTAAGCAAACCACTCTTGCACTCACTTTCCATACAGAATCCTTCTAACTGACCCAATAATGCCCTTAGTTTACTTTTATCATCTTCTCATATAGAGAGGTAAACAGTTCTTTCATGTTTACCTTTCCATGGTTCTTTTGAGATTTTTTTTCTTTTTTGCAATAGTGTAGCGGCAAACACCCCAGTGTCCCCAGGGTGCCTGCTCACATAGGTTCTTGGATCTGCTTTGTTAAAGGAAAGCAACTCAAAATGGGTTAACAAGCTTACTTTAATCAGTCAGACATATATCGTTTACCTTGTTCAGGAGAAAAGGTCAGTACCCCGAACCTCAAAGTATACAGGCATAATTGTCAAGACAGAAACATCAAGTAGACAGATTTCCAAACTGTCCAACCATTACATCCATACCCAGTCAACATCTGGGTTTCCACATTCTGGGTTTTTCAAAGCCGGGGGACTCTCAACAACGGCTTCCCAGAATTCAGATCAAATCACAGAACATTTCTCAAAGTGAGTCCCAAAACAAAGCTACACATCAGGGCTTATATAGCCTTTTCCTGGCTCAGAGAATGTAACAACCTTATTGACCCACTGGCCAATCAAAAAGTATCTACTGAAAAACCAGCCTCCCACCCCAGGCTCCAGGTGCACGTTAGCCTAGGGGCAGGGAAGATCTTTAAATCTGCATTTCCATTACAAATAGGTAGTTGCCAGATTTATTTTAAAACATACTATTAAAGGAAGAATTTAAAAATGCCAACCAAAACAAGAACTTACACAGTGAAAACAATTCAAGTGCTATTAGTGGAGTGCCAGCCCTAGAGTCAAGAGAACTTCAGTTCAAATATGGCCTCAGACATTTGACATTTGTTAGGTGGGTGAGCCATTTAACTGGGCAAGTCATTTAACTAAGATGACCTCAGGGAAAAAAATAAAAATGAGCAATGGCCAGATTATTCCCAGATATGTGAAAGTTAAAAAACAAACGAATAAAAAAGCAGAAAACTTTTATCTATCAAGCCAGAAATGAGAAGTCTGTCATCAAATTATAGTTTTGCTTTCAACTGCTTAGCTAATTCTATTAACAGTGAGAGTAATTTAAAAAATACACTTATTTTTAGTTTTCAATATCCACTTCCATAAGATTTTGATGTTCCTTGTCATCACAGTAACTTTCAGTAGTCAGAATCCCCCCCTCATTGGTTGCTCATCTTCCCAGTTTATTCGTTGCCTTTAAGTCTTTTATAAAGTAGTGCTCTACTTCCAGGGTGGAGGGCACACTCCTCCAAGTGTCAGGGGGTTTGTGTAGCTGTTTTCAGAGATACTTCTAGAGACCTGTAAGTTTTCAGTCCTTCCAAGGTGGTATGATCTAAGAAGAGGTGATTATTTCTTTCCTGACCTGTGCTTTGGTCTGAGCCACCAAAAGCACTCTTCTATGCCCTGGAATTGTGAGGAGGTTCCTCCTTCTGCTGTAGCCACAAGTGCTGCTAGGGTAGTGCTCCTCCTCACCCTGAGACTGCCACCCAGGACCCAGATTATCTGTGAACTGAGGTCTCCAGAAGTAGCTGCTGCCACTGCCACTGCCCCTAGTATTGCCCCTGCCACTGCTGATTCAGCCACCCCTAAGGTCTGTTCCTGGTTTGTTGGATCCAGGGTTGTACTGGTACAGCCTGCACTTGGCTGAGCAGCCTTTTTCTGGACTATGCTCCACTCTCACCCAGGTGCTATGGACCTTTCCTGCTGACCCTCCAAGGTGTCTTTGGCAACTCTGTGCTGATAGGTCTGGAAACCACCACTGCTGCAAGTGATTCTGTCACCACAGGACCTGCTCCAGCTTTGTTGGGTCTGGGTTTGCACTGGCACAGCCTATGTTGAACTGTGCTCCTCTCTCATCCTGGTGCAACAGAACTTTCCTGATGACCTTCTAAGTTGTCTTGCACTGGAAATTTGCTTTGATCTCTCTTTTTGTGGCTTCTGCAGCTCTACAATTTGTTTAGTCATTTTCTAACAATATTTGGAGGTGTTTGGATGACAACTCAGGCAAGTCCCTGCCTTTACTCTACCATCTTTCCATGAAGGTACAGGATTAGTTCATTGCAACACACATGAAAATTGAACACACTTTGAAGCTCGAAGGTCTGGATCCTGTGGTGGTTGTTGTTGAGGTGTCAGAAGAACTGAGCAGAGGAGTGGAGTGGAATCAGAGAGGTCATTCAGTGCCTTGGTTAGTGTCCTGCAAGGTGTTGGTAAAGCCAAGTGTGTATCAACTCAGATGAAAAATGGAGCCATCAATTAAACAGAAAACCCCTATTCATCAAGGAACTTCAATGATCAGCTGCTGAGACAGAAAGAAGATCCTGGAGTTCCCAGTTCCAGAGGTGTAAATTACCTCAAACGAATGGGTTTCCTTTATTTGTGTTTCTATACTAATTTGGACTCTGTGCCTATTCTTCGCTTCAAATTCTGAGTGCATTACATCGACAGAATGACATAGATTTATGAGTAGATTGTGATATATTTGTTATCCTTGTGTTGACCTTATATGACTAACTGCTTATACCCTCCTACCTTTCTAGGTATTGGTTGCTTCCAGGAAGTCTGATTTCCTTTCTCCAACTCATTTTACAAATGAGGAAGCTGAGGCAAATGGAATTTAAGTGATTTACCCAGGGTCATAGTTAGGAAATGTCTGAAGCCACATTTGAACTCACGAAGATGAGTCGTCCTGATTATAGGCCAGTAATTCAATCTACTGTAGCACCTAACTGACCCAATTCCCTTATTAGACAAGCACCTCCGATAAAAATGAAATTACTATGTCATCACATATTTACCATTCCAGTTATTTGTCCCTATCCCCTTGATAGATACCAGGTACAACCATACTCGCCAAACAAGCCTGAGAGGAAGGGACAGAGACATAGTGGAATTTCCCTTGTGTATTGCAAAGCAACCTTATTTGCTATAGCTTAATTTAGTTTTGGTTCAGATTGGTTCAGAAATGACACAGAGTCTCAAGTTTGATATGCATATAGAGTATTAGTATTTATTTTAATAATAGCAATAAAGGTCTCAATCAGTAAGTACCAATAGTCATGTCATAATCAGTAAATCTCTATAGTTATGTCACAATCAGTAGATCTCAACAGGTATGTTACAATCAGCAAGTCTCAATAGGTATGTCACAATCAGTAAGTATCAATAGTTCCAATGTTACCACAGTTAATCAGCACCTATGGGGGAATTTTCTACATTTGGATCATGTGTCTGGGGAGTCCTAGGTCAGCCTCCAGAGTCCCAATAGGAAGGTCCAGGCTACATATCCATACAATGAGGTCAAGGGGGAAGAACTCCCAAAGATGGCTCAGGACCACCCACTTTTAATAGTTCCTTCTAACCAAGAAAGCATTTGACCAATTAAATGTATGATTCATGAGAAAGGAGCTGTTCTCAAAACTTCCTTGAGAGGACTTCTGTTGAGGAATGTCTAACTCTGGGAAGGGTGTTCAGTCCTACATGGCAGCAGATATCATATTACTTCTATGTCTGGCTAAGAATAAGATAAGTTAGAGCCAGATTGTGGGCATATTGAGCAAGGTCAGAACGTCCTAAGGAATTTATGCATCACACCTTGGTTGCTTCATAAAACTATCATAACACAGTTATGAAACACTTTAAAGTTGACAAAGCCTTTTTCCATTAACACTCTATAAAGTAAGTAGTACAAGAAATATTATCACCATTTTAAATATAGGGAAAGTGAGGCTCAGAGGAATTAAGTTGATTGGTACAATCATAAGCTTAGTAAGTATAAAAGCTAAAATATAAAATGGTATTATTGAAATAAAACAAATGATGTGAAACTGTATTTAGAGTGTCCACATCATCCCAAAATTGCTTAATTATATTCTGTATGCCATTTTTTTAAAGAAGAGGAAATATATTGATATATTGCAGAAAGTTTTCCACATGTAGAAGGATAGATGAGGTCAACCATATTCAGTTGGAAGTCACCCCTCAGATTGTCATTTGACTCATTCCCCTATTTAATATTATAGTCCTAAGGCTCTAATATAGGTGTGATTATCTATTTTCTTTCTAATGAAACAATATGCATAGCAAAGATGCCTCCTAAGCTTTTGTGGATTTTACATTATACAGAGTTCAAATAAGGGTGTAAAGAAAAGAAGCTGGGTGGACAATATGTAGGCATTTTAAAAATATGCATAAAGATAATGTATGTAGGTAGCCCAGTATATATATATATATATATATATATATAATGACAAATAAATATTCAGTAAATCTTGGGCTAAGCAAAAGCACAAGCTTAGAGTGAGGTCTCAAAACGAAACCTAGGTGGGTTCTAAATGGCAAACTCTATATCCCTTGCAGAGATTCTGTGGTCAGCAGGGCCTACATGTGCTGCATATCCAAGGTTAATCTTGCCATATAAAACAAAATTCAAACAATTTAATAAATAATAAAGTTTTCTCCCACAACAAATTGCTTGATATGATTTAATGGATAGAGGATTTGTTTGGAATCTAAAGACTTAGTTTTGAATCCTGGTTCTGCCACTTACTACCAAATGTATTTTTAATCAAGTCACCTCCTATCCCTAAGCTTCTGTAATGGGAATGTAAATTATAAAGATCTTCCCTGCCCCTAGGCTAAAGTGGAGCCTGGAATGGGAGGCTTGTTTTTCAGTAGATACTTCTTGATTGGCCAGTGGGTCCAGAAGGTTGTCACATTCTCTGAGCTAGAAGAATATAAGCCCTGATGTGTAGCTTTGTTTTGGGGCTCACTTGGAGAAGTATTCTTTGATTTGATCAGATGAAACTCTTTGTCCAGAGCCCCCCGGCTTTGAAACCCAGCTGTTGATTTGGTATGGATGTAATGGTTGGACAGTTTGGAAATCTGTCTACTTGATCTGTTTCTGTCTTGATAATTCTGTCTGTATATTCTAAGGTTCGGGGTGCTGAACTTTTTCCCCTGAAGGTAAACAATACATATCTGACTGATTAAAGTAAGCTTGTTAACCCATTTTGAGTTGCTTTCCTTTATCAAAGCAGATCTAAGAACCTGTGGTGGCAGCAACCCTGGGGACGCTGGGGTGCTTGCTGCTACACCATCATGATTAACATTGGTATATGAAAGGCTGGACTAGATCATACCATTCAATTCCATAGCCTTTAATCCTGTAGTATGTACCAATGAAGACTGTGTCCCAAATGATGAGATTCTAGTTACGTTCAACTTACTGAAGTATTGACATTCTGGAGTATGTGCCAAGGAAGGGACTGGGAACCAGGCTACATGGGCATCACTTGGGGGAAATGAGAGATGTCTAACTGATAACTGTCTTCAGATGCAGGAAGAGCTGACATTTAAAAGGAAAATAATGTCTTTTTTTTATATGATCCTTACAATTCTGTCATTTCTGGAACACTTCTGTCCCAGCATCGTTTTGTCCTTACAATGACAATATTTTCCAAAACACATGTGCATACTTAGGTAATCACCTTCAATGTAATACACATGTTATAAGTGCTGTATCTTAATAGGTACTTCTGTTAGAGAGAGAAAAATTAAGGTTTCCTTAAATGGGAGACATTACAAACAAGAGAAGGGATGGAATTTGATGTTGACAAGGTTAAAAATCACTCCAGTAGACAGAAAATGCAAATACTCAATTAATTAGGAGTATTTTACTATGTATTGAAATAGAAAATTTAAATGAATATACTGAGGTATAACCCTGTCTGTTGTGGCAGAAGGAGAAAAGAACTAGAAATTAAATTTGGAAGGCTCCAATATAGTGATCAATATTATGCCAGGTTTTGAAGGAGGGGAGTGATGTAGCTTGGTATCATGGAGGAAAGAAAGACACACTTTGTTCTGTTATAGGCATGCCCCAGTTCCATGAGAGAGAGAAAACTCTAGCTGATAATAAACAGTTAAATGGGCAAGGGCATAGCACTCCTGAATGCTACACATCATTCCTATTGACCACATGAGCACCTACTCTATTCCCTATATAAAAAGAAAAATCAGGATTTCTTTACATTTAAGAGCTCTAACTCATGGAAATCCCTTCTGTATCTGTTGGAGACCTTAGACTCAAAAGCAGAGAAATATGCTGATATTATTTCACTGAGCCCTGAAGGACTGAATGTCTCTGAGACCTCTCAGCACAGAGGATGACTGGAATATTCTAACTCTCACAGGATGATATTGCCCTTATGATGGATGATTATGTCAAAGATGGAAAACCAACTAATGTCTAATAAGAATAGTAAATGAACTAGTAGGGAAAAAGATGATTTACTTTTCTTTGGTTCTCTACTGGAATAACCATTTCAAGAACTTATTGTACTTTGATATTCAATTATATTCAGCAAATATTTGTGTAACATATGGTATTATACCCTTGGCCACAACAAATTATCTTTATTATCCCCTATCTTTAAAGGTTATTCATAAGGGTCATTTGGCAGTCATGCACCTATGTTGAAAGATGGATTCAGAGCATCCTAAAAAAAAAAAACATTTCTGCAGTCACTCATGCTTGTGGTCACTTTATTTCAGTGACTCACTCAGAATCTGATTTTGTTGTTGCAAATTTTCCCCAGAGGCTTAACTCAACAGCATTGCAAGTCTTAAAGGTCACTCTCTGATGGGAGACCTGCTAATTTCATAATCCTGTTGGAGCACATTGTGTCTGGCCGTTCCTTAGCAATGCTAGTGGAGAAGCTAAACGATCATAATCATGGCTTTACTATAATTACTACTATTACAAAATATTTTTTTAAATTACGTAGACACATATCTATATCTACATATTACCTTTACACAACACTGGAGCGACTCAGTACCTTTGCCATGAGAAGAGCCTCATTATTCTACTTCGGATCTGTTGGGTCTTGACACTGTAGATAACTGGGTTCATCAATGGTGGAAAGAGAATATAAACATTGCCCATAAGGACATGCACTATAGGGGAGAGGTGCTTGCCAAAACGGTGTACCATAGTTAGGCTGATGATGGGCATGTAAAAGACTAGCACAGCACAGATGTGGGAGACACAAGTCTGGAAAGATTTGAGTCTTTCATCCCGAGATGCAATAGCCAAGACTGATTTCAGAATTAGGACATAAGAGACAAGGATAAGCACAGAGTCTAACATTAGGGTACAAATCACTAACCCCAGTGCATAGAAGCTGTTGAAGCGGATGTCAGAGCAGGTCAAGCGAAGAAGGTCCTGGTGTAGACAGAAGGAGTGAGACAGAACATGCGGCCGGCAGTAATGGAAGAACTTCAGGCGGATGATGGCAGGAGTGATAAAGAAGAAGCTCCTAATTAAAATGGCTACCCCAATCTTGATTATCCTGGAAGCTGTCAAGATAGAGGAGTAGCGCAGTGGGTTGCAGATTGCAATGTAGCGGTCAAAGGACATGGCAAGGAGGACAGAAGATTCCATAAAGGACAGACCATGAATGAAGTAAGACTGCCCAATACAGGCATCCAAACTGATGTCACTGGTGAGCCCCCACAGGATCCCCAACACTGTATGCACAGTGGACAACCCCATGCACAGGTCAGTGAGGGCCAGCATAGCGAGGAAGTAGAACATGGGTTCATGAAGACTCTGTTCAGTCCTGATCACATGGAGTATCATGCAATTCCCAAGGAGAACCATGGCATAGATTGAGGAGAAAGGGATGGCAATCCACACATATGACTGTTCCAGGCCAGGGAAGCCTGTGAGGAGGAAGGTGGAGGTACTAGAGTTCTGCCCAGGTTGAGCAGACATAACAGTAGAATATCCTTTTTAAGTAATTTCAAGGAGTAAGGGGTATGTCTATGTGCAAAGTCTTTACTCACTTTAATTTAAAACAACATTTGGCAGGTAATTTTTAAAAAATACTTCCTGAAAGATCTCCTGGGTAACATAATTAAGCAGATCTATAAGGAAAAAAAAGTATTTATTTCTCAGGAAAAAGAGGTAATGTCACCAGCTGACTGGAGCAGGATATTGTTGATTATGATGTGGCAAAGAATTCAATGCCAACATCTAAGCATCAAATTTCTATCTGGGCATCAGAGAGAGCATGAAAAAAAGTGATCTAGGCTAGAGCACCTGTGAGGCCAATTGTAGAGTTCAGAGAGGTCCTGATTTCAGTGATGATCTTGCTCAGATGCTTGATAGGGTGGGGCAGCTTGAATTGAATTGAAAGATGGAATTGGATTGAAGGTAAAGAGTCCTTGTTCTCTTCAGTGTTTCTGGAATATGTGGGAACATGCAAGACATCAGCCTCAGAGAAAGTTTCTTTTCAACTTGTGAGTGATTTGTTTTCCTACCCAAGGATCTCTTTCCTTTCTTCTATGTTCCTCAATGTCACATTGGTTAACTCACCCAATATTCTCCTACTCTCTGATGTTTCCAGTATCAGGGCCTGCAGATTCTTTTCCTTATTGCTTTTCATGGTCAGGATGGTAGGAGGGGAGGATTTATGTAGGATCTCATTAGCCCCTAGGCTCCAGCAAGACTGCCTGCCTCCTGGGATAAATATCTCATCTCTAGGTGTCTGAAACTAAGAGTATGATGTAACTCACTGTAATGGGACTGTAAATTTTAAAGATCTTCCCTGCCCCTAGGCTAAAGTGCACCTGGAGCCTGGGGTGGGAGGCTTGTTTTTCAGTAGATACTTCTTGATTGGCCAGTGAGTCAATAAGGTTGTTACATTCTCTGAGCCAGGAGAAGTCTATATAAGCCCTGATGTGTAGCTTTGTTTTGGGGCTCACTTTGAGAAATGTTCTGTGATTTGATCAGATGAAACTCTGGAAAGCTGTTGTCCAGAGCCCCCCGTCTTTGAAACCCAGATGTTGTTTGGTATGGATGTAATGGTTGGACAGTTTGGAAAGCTGTCTACTTGATCTGTTTCTGTCTTGATAATTCTGCCTGTATACTTTGAAGTTCAGGGTGCTGACCTTTTTCCCCTGAACTAGGTGAACAATACATATCTGACTGATTAAAGTAAGCTTGTTTACCCATTTTGAGTTGCTTTCCTTTATCAAAGCAGATCCAAGAACCTGTGCTGGCAGCAAACCCTGAGGATGCTTGGGGTGCTTGCTGCTACACTCACTAGCCTCTGTCCTCAGTCCCAGTTCATTCATTTAGACATTCATGATAAGGGAAACAGCAATGACTGTGATGTCAGAGGACCTGGATTCAAAACACTTACTACCTGTGTGATCTTGGGCAAGTCTCAACCTCTGTGTTCCTTAGTTTCCTCATATGTAAAATGTTGAACTAAATGAATGACCTCTGAGATCTCCTCCCACTCAATAATTATGATCCTAAAATCACTGAAATCTTTTATTTGATTACTAGGTAATTATGGAAGGAATACATGGAAGGCAAGGCATAGCTCAGCTTGGATTTCAAAAAACCTTTCAATTTTTATGTGAAAAACACTGTGTATACAAAGAAAAAAATGAGATCTTTACTGCAAAGACTAAGCATGGAATAATCCAATTTGATATCATGTATATAACATGCAATTATTTTTCTTTAGAAACATTCTAAATATTTTATTAAAAAAACTGATTTTCATGTTTGAAATTATGCTTAATTTATTAAAAAATAGCCATATTTTAAAACTCATTTTATTCCCCTTATGCGAGTATGTGTGTTTGCTTGTATGCACATATTTGATCTGTCTCTTATCTCATTGATTTGAGAGTAGAGGTATAGTCTACCTTTGGACTCCAGACTGGTAACGATAATGCTCACAGTGTGTTACTTTTCTTTCTTGTAAATTTGATTTATTTTATAGTAGTTTTTAAGTGAATATTCACCTAAATCTACTTACATTTTTCTGAATATTTTCATAAAGTCTTCCTAAATTTCTCTGAATTCCTAATATTCCTCATTTTTTATACCTCAGCTGTAATTCAGTACATTAAACAGTTTATTCACTTACTTATCAAGTGATGGGCACCCAGTTTGTTTTTAGGTTTTTTCTACATCCACAAAGTTCTATTACAAATATTTTTGGGACCTATGGGATCTATATTTTCCCCCTGAAACATGATACTCAGTTTTGCTGGGTAGGTGTTTCTTGGTTTTTATTCCAGCTCCTTTGACCTCTGGAATATCATATTCCAAGCCCTTTGATCCCTCATTGTAGAGACTTCCAGATCCAGATCCTGTGTTATCCTGATTGTATTTCCACAATATTCAAATTGTTTCTTCCTGGCTGCTTGTAATATTTTCTCCTTGATCTGGAAATTCCGGAACCTGGCTATAATATTCCTAGGAGTTTTCTTTTTGGGATCTTTTTCAGGAGGTGATTGGTGGATTCTTTCAACCTCTATTTTGCCCTCTGGTTCTAAAACATCAGGGAAATTTTCCTTCAGAATTTTTATTTTAAAGCAAATGGGGTTAAGTAACTTGCCCAAGGTTATACGGCCAGGTGTTTTGTGTGGGTATTAAGTATCTGAGGCTGGAACTGATCCCAGGTCCTCTTGACGCCTGGGCAGGTGTTCTTGCTCACTGCACCACCTAGCTGCCCCTCCTTCAGAATTTCTTGAAGGATGATTTCTAGGTTCTTTTTTTTTTTGATCATGGCTTTGAGGTATTTCAATAATTTTAAAATTATCTCTCCTGGATCTATTTTCCATGTCAGTGGTTTTTCCAATGAGATATTTCACATTACCTTCTATATTTTCATTTGATTGGATCTGTTTAATAGTATCCTGATTTCTCATAAAGTCACTAGCTTCCATTTGCTCCAATCTAATTCTGAAGGAATGATTCTCTTCAGTGATCTTTTGAGATTCATTTTCCATCTGGCAAATTCAGCTTTTTAAGGCATTCTTCTCCTCATTGCCTTTTTGAGCCTCTTTTGCCATCAGAATTAGTCTATTTTTTAAGGTGTTATTTTCTTCAGTCAGGTTGTTGCATCTCATTTCATAATTTTCTGGCATTGTTCTCATTTCTCTTCCCAATTTTTCCTCCACTTCTCTTATTTGGTTTTCAAAATCCTTTTTAAGTTCCTCCATAGCCTGTAACCAACTCATATTTTTCTTGGAAGCTTTTGGTGCAGGAGTTCTGACTTTTCTGTCTTGCTCCTGTTCCATGCTTTGATCCTTTTTGTTCACCAAATAGGAGTATAAGTTGGATTGTTGTGCTTTCTATGCTTCCTTGGTTTGCTCATGTTGCCACTCAATTACTTGACTTTTGAGCTTTTTGCCACAGTAGAACTCTGCTACCAGAAAAGGGAGCTTTGTCCCAAATTACTGGGGTTTTCTCCGCTGCCAGAGCTATTAGTTGGCTGCCCTCTCTGAAGCCTCCACATGCTCTAGCACACTGGTCACACACCCCAGGACCTCCACCCTAGACAGTGATCCAGATCCAAGCAGGTCAAAGTAAGAGCGAGTACCCCCCATACTGGTCACCTGGTCCCCCCACAATCTGCAGTCCAGAAGCTCTGAAGCAGCCACACAGAGGCTGCACACCCTCTATGCCTCAGCCTCTTCTCCCTCCAGCAGGCAAAGGCTGGACCACACTCCTGAATTCCATGTTCCCAAAGTCCACATTGCACTGAACTCTCACTTTGTCTTTGGCATCTATGGGTTGATAATTCTGGAAACTGCCACATCTGCTGCTGTACTGAAGTCCCTCCAGCAAGCAGCTGGTTGTAGCCACCCCAAGGCTAAAACCTCTGGCTCATGTGGGACTGGGCTTAGCTCCCAGAGTGCTGAGCTGGCCCCTTCCGGCCAGCCTGCCAGGCTGTCTCCAGTGGGAAGGTAACCCCTCTCTGTCATTTTGTGGGTTCTGTAGCTCCAAAGTTTGTCCAGAGTCATTTTTTTTGCATGAATTGGTGGAGGTGGATACAGGAGCCATGTGGAAGTCCTGTTTCTACCCAGCCATCTTGGCTATGCCCTGTTATTTTTTCTTATAGTTCACTTTCCTGTTTCCCAGGATCCATAGCCCTAACAATCTCTTTTTCCCAGATATTAGATATGAGTTCCCGTAACATTGGTTCATAACATCTCCACCACACTTGCACAACATTATATAATGCTAAATAATATAAACATCCACTGTGACTGTGCAGTGAGATACATGGATGAGGTGATGTAAACTTGAGAAGCTATTGCTGGCAATATGCCTTCTTTGTCTGTTGCCCCTATAAAGCAGGTGGCCAGTGGTCAGTGAATGGGGAGCCTCAAATTTGAAGGCACAGAAGCTGTGCATGCCTTGATCAGTCCCCATCAAGGCTTAGAGGGAATCTATGTTTGCCTAATCTGGCCACCATTGAGGCTTGAGGGGATTTAGGGGATGCACAAGTAGTGCCTGTCTCATTTGACCCCATCAAGATGTAGGGGTAGTTGCCCTCCTTTCTGACCCCTGTAAGAAGGGTGACTAGGGAATGGCTGTAGGAGTTTGTCCTCCCATTATCAGTAGTCATTTTGTGAGAAAGCTAGTCTATAATAAAGTAAGATTATTAACACCTTCTTAGTGTTTTTTCTGTCTGAACAGATCAAGAGTGAACCTGTGTTAGCAGCCCTCCTGCATACTGTGTTTGTTTGTCTTACAGAGGTTTTATAATTGGTTCTTCAAGAAGGGAGGTTTACATTGCCACAATGATAACCATAAGGTTAAGCCATTTAAGATTCTTTCACAAGATTCTTTCTCAAATCAAATTATTTTAGGAAACCTTTACTCTTTTTTATCTCTTGACTAAATTTTAACATTCCATTGAAGTAGTTTCAGCCAGTGAGGTGTAGTGGCAACCACACTGGAATACCCAGGATGGCTGCTAGTACAGATTCTTAGATCTGCTTTACTAGGAAAGATAGCTGTTTAAGGGGTTAACAATCTTTTTGAATTACATACCCTACTTCAGGTGGAAAGTCAGCACCCTAAACTTCAGAGAAAATGCAATTTGAAAATACAGAGAAAATACAAGCAGAGGGGCTAGGTGGCGCAGTGAGTACAGTGCCAGCCCTGGAGCCAGGAGGACCTGAGTTTGGATCAGGCCTCAGACACTTAACACACACACACACACACACACACACACACACACACACACAACTAGCCTTGTGACCTTGGGCAAGTTACTTAACCCCAATTGCCCTACAAAAAGCAAAAAGCAAAAAAGTAAAGAAAATACAAGCAGAGAAATAAAGACCGACAAAGCCCTGACTGCCTGAATCAAATATACACTTTACATACATCTCTGGGTTGAGAAAAGCTTTATATCTGAGCAATTAGGGGGCTCTGAACATATGGACACTCGGAATCTCGACAAGGGAATCTCAAGATCTTTCTCACAAGCAATGCCCCCAAAGCAAAATATCAACTCAGAGTACTTGTCAGAGCCAGAAGGCATCATAAGCAATCCAACCTTAGCAAGATTCAGTGCCTAATTAGAAATTAGCAAAAGGTGTGGTTTTCACTTCCTACTAGCAAGCCTCCCTTAAGCAAGCTTCCCTTAATGGGTTCCATGTGAGCCCTATTAATGGACAGGGAAAATCTTAAATCCCATTAATATTACACTAGGAGAAATGGCCATAAACCCCAAATAATTAAGATTAATGAAAGAAATTAAAATGTTCTTACATTGGGACTGGTTTCAGCGAGCTCAGGGGACTTCCTTAGAGAAGTAGATAAAATCATAATAAAATTAATTTTTAAATTCAAGAGTCTCAAAGGATGTCATGAAAATAAGAGCATGAAGAGGAAGCTATCAATACCAAACTTGACCAAACAAAGGACATAGAAGATAATAGGAAATAGAATGGACAATCTTGATAATAAAAATAGAAAAAAAGGTTTTTACAAACAGAATCAAAGCAGTTAGTACTGGAAAGTAAATAGTTAATTGATAAAAAAAACCCAATATCTTTCTAGTAAATATCTCTGACAAAAATCTGACATGCAAGATGAATAGAGAATTGCTCCTAAGATATAAGGGCAGAGAGAGTGATGGCATAATAGACCAAAACCTGGTCTTAGAGCTAAGAAGACCTGGTTTGAAACCATGCCTTTGATACATACTGTCTATGAGTAAGTTTTAATAACTTCTTTTTTAATGATGAAGCTGCTGCTCCTGCTGCTGATGGTGATGAGTGACCCTCATTAAGTTATTTAATGTCTCAGTGGGCTTACAAGTCTCTGAGACTTTAAGTTGAGGGAAAGTGACAACTTGCATTGATAGAGGGATTACTTTGTTCTGGGAGGACCCTATACCATGAAAGTTCAGGTTTCTCCCTCATTTCTATATAATAAGAACCATTCCTCCAATGAATTAACAACAACAACAAGATAGAAAAAGTTGATATGGTGTTTTAAGGTTTTCAAAGTGCTTTATACATGTTATTTCATTTTATCCTTGAAGATATGAATAGATATTTTTCAAAGATAGAAATATAATTTACGAACCATATGGGAAAAAATTGTCCAATTTGCTAAAAATGAGAGAAATACAAGTTCAAACATCTGATGTTCCCCCACACTCCAATCAGATTTCTAAAAGATGATGATAAAGGGAAATTACAATTGTTACATAGTCTATGGGAAGACAGAAACACCAATGTGCCATTGATGAAATTGTAAACTGATTCCACCATTCTGGAAAGCAATTTAGAACTGTAGCTCCCCACATCACTAAATTGTTTATATATTTAGACTCAGTGGTAACATTAATAAATATATACCCCATAGAGATGGAAGACAGAGGGAAAAGATCCACAAGTACAAAGATATTTATAGCAGCACTTTTTATTGTTGCAAAGTAATGCAAACAAAGAGTGTGGCAATACATCTGTGAATCACTGATAAAACTATGGTATGTGCATGTAAATTAATAGTATTATAGTGTAAGAAATTAGAAAGGGATAGATTCAGAGAGAGCTGGGAAGACAATAATAGTTAGATATATAGATTTTGAAAGTTTGCAAGGGACTTTATATGTTAGCCCATTTGATCCTTGCATCAACCCTGAAAAGGAGGTGTTATTATTATCTGCATTTTAGAGCTGAGGACACTGAGACAGAGAGAGAAAGTGACTTGCCTATGATCATACAGCTAATGAAGCAAGATATGAACTCAGGTCTTTTGGATACTAAGAATAGCACTCTATCTATTGCACCACCCAAAACTGATGTAGAGTGAAGTGAGGAGAGCTAGACAATAGGAGTAAATAAACAGAGAACACAATTTCCCTGCTTCAGCCTAAGGCTGGATTTATCTCTACCTGTGCTTTTGGTACTGTTGGTTTGGGGTCAGGAAGATGTGGATTTTAATCCCACCTCAGACACTCATTAGCTGTGGCTCCAAACAAGAAACTAGTCTCTGTGTTCCTTGGTTTCCTCACCTGTGAAAGGAGAATAATAACACCTGTAGTAATTGCAGGATTACTGAGAGGATCCAAAGAAATAATGAATTAAAGATGATTTAAGAACACCTTGAATTCATTATCTCATTGGATTTATAACCTTGTTGCTGTTGAGTCCTGTCTGACTCTTTATGACCCCATTTGGGATTTTCTTGGCAAAAATATGGGAATGTTTTGCCATTTCCATCTTAAGCTCATTTAAGAGATGAGGAAGTTGAGGCAAACGTATGTAAATGACTTGCCTAGGGTCTCACAACTACTAAGTTTCTGAGGCTGGATTTGAACTTGTCTCCAAACCCACAGCTCTATACATTACACCTAATTTGTAAAATTGAAACTCTAAAAATTCCTATTATGCTTTCTAGCTTCTTTTAGGATTTTGTTTCACTAGTCATCACCTCTCTCTCATACTTTTAAACACTTCCTTTCCACTTGTTTTTTCCCACCTTAAAATAGGCAGCTCAGGGTTACCCATTTTGCAAGCCTTTTACCTGCTCCATGGTCCTTTGCAGATGAGAAAATAAGACTCCCACATTTACCACCAGGGGGCAATAAGAGTACATCAAAGTATACTTTCTTCCTGACCATCAGTGTGAGTGACAAGATATAGTCAATAACCATTTATTAACCACCTACTATGTACCAGGAACTGTTAGTTCTGTGTGAAGAATGATCACATCCAGAATTCAATGACAGTATTAGACCATAAAATGAAACTTGGAGACGGTCTAGTGAAACTCTTTTACTTTGTATAATAGAACAAAACAGTGAGCCCCAGAAGAATGAAGAGACAAGTAGTAACTGATTGGGAAAAGATATTTCCCTGTCTACCATCCAGCAGTTCAAAGTAATTTTTTCTCACTTACTACTGGAAAGCAAAAGAAGCAAAAGGGCCAGTGGAGAGGACAGATCATTCTTTTGTTAGGTATGCTTAATTTTTCTGCTCAGAAACTCAAGATTCATCAGGATCCTAGCCAAAGAGACATTTATCACCCACTGGCACCAGTTCTTTAGTCATCCATGATTAGAAGTAGGTCCTCCAAGCCAGCACACAATAGATTAGTTGGAGATAGGGAATACTTGTCTATTCTCTCTATAACCTACCAAGAAAGGGCAGATTTGAGCAACCTCTACTCATTGACCAGTCCTCCATTGCAATTAGTTTACCTCATTTTACAAACAAGGAGACTGAAGTTCAAAGAAGGCAACAGATTTGTTCAACATTGCAAAGTTAATTACTTAGTAGCAGACCTAGGACTCAAAGTTAAGTAGCAAGATGCCTGGATTGTCAAAAACTGTTATTTCATAAAGTAAAATGCATTTTTGTATCTATATACTTAAGTTTAAATAAGTCTACCCACCTACTTTCCCTTTAGGACATACCTATGTAGCCACTTGGCAGGTCTGTGAAGTTCCTGGTATTCTCTCAATGGACATGGTTGTCTTCTTTAAATACATACAGAGAGCTTTCAGGACTCCCACCCACTGTCCTAAAAGTCTTTCCTTTTCTGGGATAAAGACCTCTAATGGAAATGAAAGTGATGTTTTAGATTTTCATTGCCTTTTTAAACTTTAAAAATGTAAACTTAGAAAACAACAACAAAAAAAAAACAAAAAATGCACAAATAAGAATTTTTATGAATATATAGATGAAATTTTAAAATTCTGTTATTTACAATTCATTACAAGTCTACTAATTTTACTTGGGTTCCAATTTTCCCAAGGTATTATGTATGTATGTATATATATATATATATATATATATATATATATATATATATATAAGTAGAGCTTGTGATATGATTATATTAGAGATGACAGATGAGAGCACTTAATCTTCTTGCACAATTATAGTTACAGATCTGAAACTTTAGTAAACTTGATTCAGTGGCAGGCCTTAACCACATAGGGGTGGAGAAGAACTTCCAAGTTATCATATCTAAAGTACTGAGGGCATTATTTGAAGAACAGCTATTCTCTGTCTTGGTTTGACATCTGGAGTGTTTGGTTCAGTCTTGCACACCAAATTTTGTAAAAATATATGGATAAACTGTGGAGTAGAGCATGGCCATTTTGATGAGGGGAGTTGAGACTATGCCAGATGAGAATTTGTTGAGGAAGCTAGAGTGTTCATCCTGGAGACAAGACTTAGGAGAACAAGATAGCTGTCCTTAGGTATATGAAAGAGAAAAAGAAGGATCAGATTTGCCCTGCTTAGCCCGAGTAGGTAGATAGAGAAAAAATAGATAGAAATGGGGAAAAGTTTTTTTTTTGCTCTACCTAACAATTAGAGCTTTGCTTTGCCCCTTCCCCCCCCCCAAAAAAAAAAGTCATGGTTAGTGATAGAGATTAATGAATTCTCCCTCTCAGATTTCAAACTGCAGCAGAATAGCTACTTATGAGGAACACTATGCAGGCTACTTCTGCACAATTATAGATAGATCTGTATGACTTCTAAAGTCCCTTCCAAACCTGAAATTTTGAGATTCTGGAGAATTTTTAGTCCAGTGAAATTTCATGGCACCTTAAAGTGTATGTAGTCCAAGTCATCTTAAAGGTATGTAAATGGAGACCTTGGGATTATAAAGATTAATAAAACAATCTCTGAAGCCTTGGTCATCCCTTCCCCTTCTAAGCCTTTGTAATGGAAAGGTAAATTTAAAGATCTTCCCTGCCCCTAGGCTAAAGTGCACCTGGAGCCTGGGGTGGGAGGCTTGTTTTTCAGTAGATACTTTTTGATTGGCCAGTGGGTCCAGAAGGTTGTTACATTCTCTGAGCCAGGAGAAGGCTATATAAACCCTGATTTGAGGCTTTGTTTTGCAGCTCACTTTGAGAAGTGTTCTGTGATTTGATCAGATGAAACAATGGGAAGCTGTTGTTGAGAGTCACCTGGCTTTGAAAAACCCAGATGTTGAAACCCAGATGTTGATTTGGTATGGATGTAATGGTTGGACAGTTTGGAAACTGTCTACTTGATCTGTTTCTCTGTCTTGATAATTCTGTATGTATAATCTGAAGTTCGTGGTGCTGACCTTTTTCCCCTGAACTAGGTAAACGATACATGTTTGACTGATTAAAGTAAACTTGTTAACGCATTTTGAGTTGCTTTCCTTTAACAAAGCAGATCTAAGAACCTGTGTTGGCAGCAACCCTGGGGATGCTGGGGTGCTTGCTGCTACAGCCCTCACATAGTCAGATTCCTACCTTGTATCCTTGCCCTACCAACCTGACTTGTGCCTTCTTAGATTGAGACCTTTTCTTTCATTCTTATAGGAACTCATCACCATCATCATCATAGTTAATATGTATATACCACTTTTAGATTAAAACAAAGTTGTGCCATAAATTATCTCATTTGATCCTCACAACAATCCTCTTCTCTCTCCCCCTCTCTCTGCCAGGGTCACCAAGGTTAATGAGAATCACCCCTCCTACAACATGCAACCCACCTTACACACAAACAGTCAAAAAATCTGAGCTCTGAAGACAATCAACCAGTGAGAGAAAGAAACTCTTGCGTTTGGGAGAGGGAATAAACAACTGGAATTAACTATAGATAATGGAAGACTGGTTATGTCCTGAAAGTTTTGAGGAGTAATTATGTTACTGTGAATATGAATAATCATTCTGTGACCATTGAGCACATGAGTTAATGTGACTGCAGGAGGGACTGAAGTTAGAAATTGGAATGAACTTCCTTAATGCAAGAGATGTGAACATCTAGATGAGCTTTTAATATTTATGATCCCAATCTGTTTGATAAAAATGAACCTTTTCCCTCACCTCTTCCTGCCTCCAAATAATACAGGATGCAAAACTGAACAACTGAAGCAAAAAACTGGGTGGAAAAATCTAAGATATTGGGACAGTTTTCTGATAATTTCTTGAATTCTAATGTCTAGGTTCTTTCTTTGATTGTGGCTTTCATGTAGTCCAGTAATCCTCAAATTATTTCTCTCTAATCTATTTTCCAGGTCAATGGTTTTTCCAAGGGGATATTTCTCAATTTTTTGTATCTTTTTTTCCTTTAATTATTTTTTTGTTTCTTGATGTCTCTCTAAGTCATTAGCTGCCACTTGCCCAATTTTAATTTCTCAGTAATAATTTTCTTTAGTGAGTGTTTGTACCTCTTTTTCCAACTAGCCAAAACTGCTTCCTAAGGAATTTTTTTCATCAGTGAATTTTGGTACTTTTCCCCATTGGGTTAATGTGGATTTTAATGTGTTATTTCCTTCAGTATTTTGTTGTTCCTCTTTTACCAAATTGTTGATTTTATTTTCATATTTATTTTCCTTTGCTTTCACTTCTTTATCTATTTTTCCCCTCTTTTGTCCTTATTTTATTTTGAAAATCATTTTTAGCTATTTCTGGAATTCTTTTTGGTCTGTCAAATACACTCTTTTCCCCTTAGAGATTTTGCTTGTAGCTGTTTTGATTTCTTTGTCTTTCTCTGAGTTTTTGCCTTGATTGTGCCTGTCACCAAGGTAGCTCTTATCATCATTTTGTTGTTGTTATTTCTCATTTTTCCATACTATTTCTTGATTTGGAACTTTATAATAATGTTGAGTTTTGTTCCAGGCATGTGGGCAGAGGGGTAGATCAGCACCATTTCAGGCTTCAGACAGTTTTACACAACTATGTTCAGAATTAGTTCTGAATATTTGGAAGCACCCTGAAGGCATACCATCTGGGAAGACGACGTGTTCACTGCTCTTCTGGTCAGCACTCTGATTCTTATCCTGGAAGTGCCCCTGCTCCCTTGGGACCAAAAGTGATGTTGTTTTTCAGGGACCCTGTTACCTGGTGACCAGGAGTGATACTGTTCTTCAGGTTGCCCACTCCCTCCTGACCAAAACAATATTGCCCTAAAGCGTTTGCACTCCCTCTGGACTGAAAGTGCTCCTCTCCTCCCTTGAACTATGACTCAATACGTATAGGCAATGGAATTACCCCACACTTGCCCCTCAGTGCTCTCACTCCCTCTTGAAAAAAAAGTCTGCTCTCTATCTTTGAACTACAACCCAGAAATAGGTGTAGGCTATGTAGTTGCCAAACAGAGTCTGGTCCTGCATCCAGTACAAGATCTCCTGTGAACTCTTTCAGATTAATTGCTTGGGTCCTTTACCATCTCTGATTTGCAAGCTTTAAAATTCCTCCTTCCCCAGTCACTACCCTGTGTCGCCTTGTCAGTTTGACAACATCTGGAGTGTTTTGTTTAAGGATATTGATAAGCTGTAGACTATCCATTTTGATGAAGGGATTTGAAACCATGCCACATGAGGATTTCTTGAAGGAACCAGAATATTTAGCCACCAGGCAAGACTTGAAAGAGCAGGATGACTATGCTTAGACATATGAAGAACAAAAGAAATATTGGTCTTATCCTACTTAGTTCTAGAGGAGAGATAGAGGAGTAATAGATGAGAGCTGCAAACTGGCAGGTTTTTGCTCCGCCTAAAAATTAAAACTTTGCAAAAAGGGGACATTCTGTGCTAAAGATTCCTGAATTCTCTGTCACTGGGGGATCTCAAGTAGAGGCTGAGTAGCTGCTTGTAAGAGATGGTATACAAGGAATTCTTGCTTATTTACAAGTTGATCTGTATGATTCTGAGATCCCTTTCAAACCTCAGATCTGTGATTCTGTGAATCACATAGTCCACTGAAATTTCATGGCATCTTAGAGGGTGTGTAGTCCACCCATGCAAAATTAGAGGTATATGAATGCAGACCCTAGAATTACAAAAATAAATACAGAAGCGTGTGAATTGATCCTCACCTCCATACCTGGATAGATGGACAGATTCTTCTACTTTGTGCTATTTTTCTTATCAAACCTGCTTTGTTACATCTTATGTTAGACCTTTGCCTTCAAACTTTAAGAGGATTTTATAGTAGAAGTAGTAGTAGTGGAAGTAGTAGTAGCAGCAGTGGATGATCAGCAAGTGAAGGATAGAAATCTCTTTGTTTGGAATACATAAAATAAACAACTAGAATCTATTACAGAATTAGAAGGCTGAATGTAGATTAAAGTTTTAAAGAAGCAAATCATGTAACATAGTATGAGGAATCATTCTCAGACTCCACTGAAGACATAGACATATCACTACAGGAGGGAATAGAATTAAAAATGGGGGTGATATTCCTTATTGCATGAGTTTTAAGGGCCCAGATGTGCTTTTCTGGTTTGTAACTCCAGTCTGTTTTATGAGGATGATCTTTTCCCTCACCTCACATGAAACAGGATCTGGAAGCAGCTGAGAAAAAAATTGGGTGGAATACTTTCAGACAAAAGAGACTGGGGCTATAGTTCTATGTGGTTCTGCAGTGCTTTAAGGTTTGCAAAATGCTTGGCATGTTTTCTCATTCTATCTTCACAACAATTCTGTGAGATAGATGCTGTTATTATCTCCCTTTTACATATACGAAGGCTTAGGATGAGAGAGGTTAAATGACTCCTAGAGTTACACAGCTAGTATGTGTCTTAGGCAGGATTTGAAATCAAGTTTTTCTGACTCAAATTGTAAAACTCTATCCACTCCACTACTTAGTTGCCTTCTAATATTTTTAAACCAGGTCAGGGGCTGGGAAGGAAAGGGATCTGGTGGGAGGTTAGTAGCTTGTCTCACTGGCTACAAACTTTGAGAGGTGACCAGGCTCTTGGGCAAGAGAGGGAAGTAATGTGAACTCCTGAGACAGTAAGGACAGATAAACACATCTCCCCAGAGTCCCCAGGAACTCAATGCCTGTGGTGAATCTCTGGAGCAGGGAGGGAGAATTTTTCCACTGGGACAGTAGTGGGCACAGAGTACTCTTAGATAAATACTCCTTGCTGCTCCCATGTAGATATCACTTCCATTCTAACTGCAAAGCAGGAAAGGATGCTTCCCAGGAGTCTGAGAGAGTGAGCTTTCTGAGGACTAGGAACTAGGCCTGGGCTATAAAAATTGTTGACTTTAGCAGAAATAGGAAGTAGCTGAGAATGACTATTGGGTCCTAGATCAAAAGCTGTTTCCTGAAGGTCAGTGTCTTATTTGGTGTGATTGGGAGAGGGAGGAGGTGAAAAGAACTCACTGTTGGATCACCCTCCATTCTTACTTTGGGGGGGGGGCTTTCCTGTTTAGTTGTGTCCTGCTCTTTGTGACCCCATTTGGGTTTTTTCTTATCAAGAATACTGAAATGGTTTGCCATTTCCTTCTCCAGCTCATTTTATAGATGAAAAAAGCTGAGAAAATAAGGTTTAGTGACTTGCACAGGGTCACATAGATAGTAAGTCTCTGTGTCCAGATTTGAATTCTGGAAGATGAGTCTTCCTGCAATCCTAATACCTTATCTACTGTGCTACTTAGTTGTTCCACCCCACCCCCACCCCTGCCCCAACCAAAAAAAGAAAGAGAAAAGAGCCTCGTGGAATAGAAAAGTCCCTTACTTAGTAGCTGTACACCTTGGGCAATTCACAGCCCTTCCCTGGCCCAGTTTTAGTATCTGTAAAAAGGCGTTTGGAAGAAATGTTCCTTCAGGTGCTTTCCAGTTCTGACGTTCTACAATTTCATATTTCTTTAATCCATTCCTCATCAAAGATCTCCAAGGTTTTTGAGTTGATGGTGGAGCCTGCTACTCAAATTATAAGCATTTAGAACATCTAATCTTTATCTTTCTGATCTTTAAAGGATTCCAGAGATGAAAATGGATGCAGAAAAATAAAGCAAATGGCATAGTTAGGCATCTTGTTGAGATTTAATTTTATTCCATTTCTGGTTTTTTGAAAATAATTCCCTGCCCTGCTTTCTAAACAATTTTACAGGCATATTCCCCTATGTACTGTTCATTCTCTTCTAAGCTTCCCTTCCCTATAACACAGTTCCTTTTCCTTTGCACTCTCCAAACTTCCTTAGGGAAGAAGCTGTCCAGGCTCAGGTCTATCTTTAGGTAGTCATGCACACTAATCTAACTTGACTGCTTTTTGGATGATGGGGGTGGGGGTGGTGGTGGTGAGAGTTCAGATCCATAGAGAGTTGTAGAGATTCAATATATTTTATATTTATTATCCCACTTGATCTTCAAAATAATCTTGTAAAGCAGGCACTATTATTATCTTAATTTTACAACTGAGGAAACTATGCCTAAGAGAAATTAAATGACTTTCCCCAAATGGCCTTGTGTACATTTGGCTCTATCACCAACAGAACATCCACCACATCACTGAAATTGGGAGATGAATAGGGAGATAGGGAGACAAAAGTGGTCCTCTGGGTCCTTCTCACTGCACTGGCCTTGGCTCCTTTCCCTTCACTCTATAGATCTAAGCTCTCGCCCAAACACCATCTATCTTGAGGCCCCAGGGAGGCTACAATTTTCTAACTATGCTTTTGAGTTCAAGCCACAACCTCTACCATTCATCCCCAAACCAGTGCCCTTAACCAAGTGTGCTTTCCTCACAAGGACTGGGTCTGACTGAGCATTGGATTGTGTGCCATCAAGGGCAGTTCCTTGACTGAAACTTTCTCTGTCCACATGGGCAAACACAAGGTTCTCTGTACCTACCTGCCTTTAGTTAGTATGTCTTCATCAATTCCGCTCCAATGAGTTGCCTTTCATCATTACTCTCTCCTTAAGTACCTCTCTAGTCTTTCTTGATTTGTCTTTGTTCCAGGCACTAAAAGAAGTAAACAATGCCAACCTGATGAGGAGTGGATTTTTGGAAGTGCTGGCAAGAAGAAAGCAGCAAGTCAATGTAATTGCAAACTAGAGGAGAAACAGTCAAAGAATGGAACTAATAACAAGCCTAGGAACACAGTGGTGTACCAGCTTCTTTTTTATTTCTTTCTCTCTAAATATATTTAGTATTTCATTTTCCCCCCAAGTTACATGTAAAAAGAATTTCTAACATTTATGTATTTTTTTTTTATTTCTAAATCCTCTCTCTCTATCTCCCTCTCCTCACTCCTTGTTAAAAAGGCAATTTGATGTAGGTCATACATGTGCATTCATGAAAAAAATATCTTTCCATAATTGTCATTTTCTGAAAGAAAACAAAGACCAAAACAAACAAACACAAGAAAAATAAAGGAAGTCATTTTTTTTTAAATTATGCTTTGATCTCCATTCAGACTCCATCAATTTCTCTAGATATGCATACCATTTTTCATCACGACTCCTTCAGAATTGTTTTGAATCATTCATTGTTTTTCATTGTACAATACTATTGTTACTGTGTACAATGTCCTCCTGGCTCTGCTAATTCATTTTGCATTAGTTCAAGTAAGTTTTTCCAGGCTTTTCCAAGAATATCCTGCACATTGTTTCTGCACAGTATTCCATCTCAATCATATACCATAACTTGTTCAGCCATTCCCCAATCGATAGGTATCCCCTCAATTTCCCATTCGTTGCCACTGCTAAAGGTGATATAATAAATATTTTTGTACTTGTAGGTTCTTTCCTCTTTTAAAAAATTTCTTTGGGATACAGACCTAGTAGTAGTGTTTCTGGGTCAAAGGGTATACAGTTTGATCACCCTTTGGGCATAGTTCAAATTGTTCTACATAAGGGTTGAATTAGTTCCCAACTTCACCAACAGTGCATTAATACCTTAATTTTTCATTTATCATTTTCCTTTTCTGTCATATTAGCCAATCTGATAGGTGTGAGTTGATACCTTAGAGTTGTTCTAATTTTCATTTCTCTAATCAGTAGTGATTTACAGCATTTTTATGACTAAAGATAGCTTTGATCATTTTACTGAAAACTACCTGTTGATATCCCATGACCATTTATCGATTGGGGAATGAATCTTATGTTTTTTTAGAAAATTGACAGTTCTCTACATATCTGAGAAGTGACTCCTTTATTAGAGAAACTTGACATAATTTTTTTTCACACTTGTAATTACTGTGTATTTCCCTTCATCCTATTTCCCCCCCCTGCTTATCCTACTCTCTATTTTTTTCCTTTCATCCTGTCCATCCTCAAGTGTTTTGCTTGTGACTACTACGTCCCCCAATTCATTCTTTTATCACAACCCCTCTTATCCCCTTCTCCTCCTGCTTTTTCTGTAGGGCAAGATAGATCAAAATGCCCAATTGAGTGTGTATGTTATTTCCTCTTTGAGTCAGTTCCAATGCAAGTAAGGATCCCAATCCTCTCCCCACTTCCTCCAGCTTCCTCTCCAGTATAAAAACATTTCTTGTGCTGCTTTTATGTGAGAAAATATATTCCATTCTACATTTCCTGTTCCCCTCCTCCAAGTATATTTCTCTTTCTCACTCATTTTTATTTTTCTTTAGATATCATCCCATCATATTCAATTCATACCTGTACCCTTATTTATACTCCTTATAACTGCCCTAATTATGAGAACATTCTTAAGATTCACAAGTATCAGCTTCCTATGTAGGAATGGAAGCAACTTAACCATTTTGAATCCCTTATAATTTTTCTTTCCTGTCTACTTTTTTTATGCTTCTCGAATCTTGTATTTGAAAGACAAATTTTCTATTCAGCTGTTTTCTTTCCATAAGGAATGCTTGAAAGTCTTCTACTGCAATAAATATGCAATTTTCCCCTGAAGAATTATACCCATTTTTGCTGGGTAGGTGATTGTTGATTCTTACTCTGGCTCATTTGCCCTCTGTACTTTCATATTCTAAACCCTTTGATCCCTTAATGTAGAAGCTGCTAAATATTGTGTAATCTTGACTATGGCTTCATGATATCTGATTTGTTTGTTTTTGTTTTCCTGGTTGCTCGTGATATTTTCTTCTTGACCTGGGAGCTGTGAAATTTGGTTATAATATACCTGGAGGTTTTTATTTTCAGATCTCTTTCAGGATATATTCTGGTGAATTCTTTCAACTTATATTTTACCCTCTAGTTCTATGATATCAGGGTAATTGTCGAAGATAAGTTTTTTAAATATGCTATCTAGACTCATTTTTGATCAAGGCTTTCAGGTAGTGAAATAATTCTTAAATTATCTCTTCTTGACCTATTTTTCATGTGAGATGTTTTTCCTGTGTGATATTTCATATATAGATAGATAGATAGATAGATAGATATAGATAGATATATAGATATACACATACATACATATACACACATATACATGTATGTGTGCATTGTATATTTTGTTTTATTGTTTCTTGATGCCTAATGGAACTATTAGCTTCCACTTCTGCAATTCTAATTCTTAAGGAATGATTTTCTTCAGTGAGTTTTTTTTTACCTCATTTTATTTTGGGCCAATTCTACTTTTTAAGAAGTTCTTTCGTTCAGTGATTTTTTTGATGTACCTTTTCCCCATTTGGACAATTCTGCCTTTCAAGACACACTTCTCTTTTGAGATTGGATTTTGGTATATTTTTTTCCCATTTGTCCAATACTGCTTTTTAAAAAGTTCTTCCCTTTAGTGTTTTAAAAAAAAAAACATTTAAAAATACTTTTAAGATGTTTAATTTATTTTAAGATATTTTTAAAGATATTTCAAAGTATTTTAAGATTATTTCTTAGTATTTTTCATGTTTTACTAAGTTGTTGATTCTTTTTTTTTTCATCATTTACATTTTTCCCCCTCTAACTGTGTTTTTTGATTTTTAAAATACTTTTGACCTGTTCCAGAAATAATTTTTGGGCCTGAGACCAATTCATATTTTTCTTTCAGCCTTTGGATGAAGCAATTTTGACTTTGTTGCTTCTTCTGAGTTTCTGTTTTTATCTTCCCTGTCAACATACTGACTTTTTGTGGTCAGAATAATTTTCTCTTGTTTGTTCATTTTTTCAACCCATTTCTTGAATTTTAATTTTTGTGAAAGTTGGACAGGTCCTACTCCCAGGGTGGAGTGAACACTGTCTCAGGCTTCAGGATTCTTTGGTGCAACTTATCTCAGAACCAGTACTGGGGGTTTGACACTTCTCAGGTCTTCCATGGTAGTATGATCTAAGAAGAGGTGTATTTACTACTCCTCTGGGCTGTGCTATAAGTGACCACAGGCACTCTATTCTACCTTGGAACTTGATCCAGGACTTTAACTCAATCTGCATAGGGGCAATGCAACAGAGCCGTGCACCCAGTGCCAGCACTCCTTCTAACCAATTGTCTGAACCCCTAACCATCTGTGGATTGAGAGCTCTGGAAGTCACAGCTGTAGCCTCTAATTTAGTCATCCCCAAGACCTTCTGCTGGATTTCTGGGGGTAAGGCGTCTGCTGCTATAGCCTGTGCTGGATTGTACTCCACTCTCACCCTGGTGGGACACACCTTTCCTACCAATGTTTTGCATTGCTCTGAGCTTGAAAATTGTTTCACCCAATCATTCTTGTGGGTTCTGCACCTCCAAACTTTGTTTCAAAGCTTTATTTTAAAAGTTATTTGGAGGGGAATTTGGGAGAGTTCAGTCAAGTCCATGCTTTTTCTCTGCCATATCGACTCCCACAAAATATTCCTAAAGGGGAATAATCAGACTAGGCTAAATTGCTAAAGGTTAGTTGATAATAAGGTCATGAAGGAATACAAGTTTGGCAGGAACTGAACTCACCTCATTGAAGACTCCACTAAAAGAAGCATGGGCTAGGAATTTACAAAAATGGAAGTATGAATCTGTCTCTCTTCCAGCAGGAGCTTGCTCTGAGAAGGCATCACAAATAGACTCCAGTTAGAAGTTGATATTATTGGATGAATCTCCTATCTGATCAGCCTATCCTGTCCTTCAATTCATCAAGGCACTGACTGTGGACCTGCTTCCCTTCATGGTATCCTAGTCTAAATTTTCTCCCTATCTTCTTTCAAGAAACTTCATGGATTCTGTGTCCAAGGTCTCTTTAATGGCTCATTTTCCTCCTTGTCTTCTTCCTTTGAAGGTCTCTGGACTAATGGAACTGTATTGCCACTCTATAGACAAATATTGAGAGTTAGCCACTAGTCTTGTGTAAAAAGACTGAAGAGAAAAGAGATGACAAATATCACTGGGGCTGCATTTGAGATATAGAACTTTCTAACTATGAAATGATCCTGCTAGCAACATTGACCCTGAGCATATACAGGCAAAGTACAGGGCCCAGCTCTCTTGTACTCATTCTAGTCAGTCAGTGCATACCTACATCTCCATAATTCCTTCTCTTCAATTAGTGGTGACCACTGTCTCCATACCATTGTAGTTTCAGGAACACCTCCAGGGAGCAGGATGATGTACATGAGGACAGCCCCTACTTGTACCAGTCTTAAGTTCAAATCACATTTTTATGTCAGGGAGTTCACCTTTAGGATTCTAGGCATTTAACGCCTTGGCCACTTTTCCTTCTCTTCTACTTTGGCCTATTATAAGTACTAAATCAGGAAAATTGCCCTTTGTGGACATTCACCTTCAAGTATTTGAAGGACTGTAATGTGGTACAAATATTAGACTTATTCTTCCTGACCTCACATGGTAGAACTTGGAGCTAAGGATAGAATTTGCACAGAGACACAGATTTCATTTTGACATGAGGTAAACTTGCTAGTGATAAGACTAATCTAACTGTGGAAGAGACTGCTTTGGAAAGCAATGGGTTCACTGGAGGGTCCCAGTTAGATGTTGGACAGCTAGCTACTTGTCCCCCACATAATAGTGATCATCTTTGATATGGTGCAAGTTGGTCTAGATGACCTCTGAAGTAAATTTTACCTCTGAGTTTTTGTGATTGTAAGAAGTTATTTTATCCTTTGTTAACAAGGGGGTATTTGCAAGGTTCCTCTACAAATCTGCCATCATGTCCAGTACACTGGGTATCAATTCCAGTTCTTCTAGCTTTCTGCTCACAGGTTTCCCTGGCCTGGAGTGGGCCCACCACTGGATCTCTATCCCTGTCTTCTCTGTATACTTGGCTGCCATACTGGGCAATGCCACAATCATCCACATTGTCCGCACTGACCCTTCCCTGCACCAGCCAATGTATTACTTCTTGGCGATGTTGGCAAGTACAGACCTAGGCCTGTGTGTGTCTACCATCCCCACAGTGCTGGGGGTTTTGTGGCTTGATCTCTATGGCATCCACCTCTATGCCTGTGTCCTCCAGCTCTATGTGGTCCATTCCTTCTCTTTCATGGAATCAGCCATGCTCTTTGCCATGGCCTATGACCGCTTTGTTGCCATCACCAAACCATTGAGGTATCCCACCCTGCTCACCAGCTCCCGGGTGGTGAAGATCACAGTAGTTCTAGGGCTCCGCAGCACCATGCTGATCATACCGCCAGTCTTAAGGCTGCTCTGGTTCTCCTATTGCCACCATAACACCCTCTCCCACTCTTATTGCTTGCATCAGGATATGATTCGTCTTTCCTGCTCTAATACACGATTCAACAGCTTGTATGCCTTGACTGTCATCTTACTCTCCATGGGGTCAGACTTCCTCTTCATCCTTCTCTCCTATGTCATGATCTTTCACTCTGTTTTGGCCATTGCTTCCTATAAGGAGCAGCTTAAAGCCTTTAATACATGTGTATCCCACATGCTGGCTGTTTTGTGCTTCTATGTCCCAGTGCTGGGCCTTTCAATTGTGCACCGCTTTGCTAGGCATTCCTCACCCATCATACACATTGTGATGGGCAATGTGTACATCCTCTTCCCACCTCTGATGAATCCTATCATCTACAGCATCAAGACCCAACAGATCCGCAGAGCTATTATCAGGATCATCTTTTTGAGACAGGCCAGATAATTAGAATCTCTTCACCTGGGAGCATACCATTCAAAGCAATAATTTGGTGAAATGTAGTAATAAAAGAACAAAAACTTTTTTCCTATAACCTTGACCTCATTCTCCCACAAATATAATGTATTTGTTGAGAAGAGAGTTAACAGATGTCCTGGATAGCCACAAAGAGGTAGTGAGAGAACACATAAGTTCTTCACACATGATTGGATGGAAAATTCATGTTTCTAACATTGCGAAGCAACTGATTGTCTTCTAGTGATTACATTTAATTACTCTCTTTTGGGGGTGTGCTCTTCATGTGTCATTGCTTTGTGCTGCTTTTATTAAGTATCACATTTTGGCTACAGTAGCTACTAACCTATCCTATTATTTTCAGGTTTACCTAACACACCATCCAACTTCCATTAGGACTATTGAGATTAGTAGACCTTTTACTCTTGAAGGAAAAGCTATTGATCTGTTAATCAGATCATTCTAAGACTTCCCCCATTCACTGTGGAGTTCTGTTGTTTTTTTGTTTATTATTGTATTAGCATACTTCTGCCCTTCAGGGAAGGATCTTAATTCTTTTCTATAAGATTTTTCAGTTTCTCATAGTACCTAAGTGACAGTTTTTAACTGCATGGCTATTCTGAGCACCACCCACTCCTCTCTCCTCCATCCATTGTGGTATGCTATGGTTAATAAGCCTCTCCCCATTAAGAGGAAGACTATATATCACTTTAGTTACTTCTTGCAGCCAATAGCTAATGACACTCTTCTTAATCAATTTGCTAGAAAAGCAACAGGTACCCAGGATAAGATCACATCCTATTATTCATTGAACTAATTTCTCATCTACTGTTTCCTTTGACTTACTCAGTTCAGTTCCAATATGACTTATTGTCATATACCTTCTCATACACCCTAATTATAAGAATCTGGATGAAAATGGTAAGAGACTGCTTTTTACCTTACTTTACCTTATGTGCCTTTTTTTGGCAGTGCCATTTGCATGGCAATGCAAATGAAAGTTGGAAAAGACTGAAAAAGCAATTTTTATGTTGTTTCCCTCCAGGAAAAAAATCAGTCTTTCCTCTCTCAATATTCTCTTTACACAAAAATGTTAAGTAGTAGAACTTTAAATACAATTGCCTGAATCACTCCAATGTAGAAGCCCTTTCAAGTTGATTCCTCCTAGTTCAAGCTATTCAACCAGTTCTGAATCTTATCTAGTTGTATAATTTTATGACCCACATTTTTTTCAATCTTCCCAAAAATATAATAAAAAACTATTAAATGTTTGTTAAAATCTGGATCATTTATATCCACAGCAATCCCCTAATCCATCAATTTATCAACCTGATCAAAAAACAAAGTAATGTTAGTCTGGTATGGCCCTTTCTTGAGAAAGACACACTGGTTATTTTTGATTAATGTTTCCTTTTCTAGATGTTCCCTAACCATTCCTTTATTAATACATTTTAGAGTTTTGCCAAAAATTAAAATCAAGCTCACTGAGGCATAGCATATAAATTCTGATTTTGAAAACTAGATAATTTGCCTAGTATCAGGAAAGGGAAAACTGCAGCCTCGAGGCCACATGTGACCTTCTAGGTCCTTCAGTATAGCCTTTTGAATGAGTCCAAGTTTTACAGAACAAATCTTTTTGTTAAAAGGATTTGCTCTGTGAAGTTTGGACTTTGTCAAAGGGCCACACTTGAGGACCTAAAGGGCCACATGTGTACTCGAGGCCACAGGTTCCCCACCCCTGACCTAGTTCAATCATTTTTATACCTCCCATTTATAATCATCTTTCAAAAATCACTGACTAGCAATGGCACAGTCATTGCATTTGTACAATCATTCAGAACCAAAAAAAAAATTATTACTGATATTCTGGATCAGTAATTTCTGGTGAATTAGATGGAATTAGATGAAAGTATAAATGACTAGTTTATCAAATTTGTAGGTGGCACAATGTTGGAAAGATAATTTGGATTTTCTCTTGCTCTTTCCTTTCTTATCTGAAATGCCATCTTCTTTTTATACACATTTCTTCAGTCCTTTCCTATCCAATAATAATGCTCCTTGGCAGAGAAAATGGACACAATCCAAGAGCTGAATAGATTGATTTGTCTGTTGCCAGTTAGCCTCACCATATCAAGTTTTAGCAGCAATTCTATATACTTATATCTGTCTACCCATCCATCTATCTATCCATCTATCCATCCATCTATCTATCTATCTATCTATCTATCTATCTATCTATCTATCTATCTATCTATCCATCCATCCATCCATCCATCCATCCATCCATCCATCCATCCATCCATCCATCCATC
>NW_027187256.1:1608789-1624915 GCF_028583685.1 Petaurus breviceps papuanus | reverse complement strand
ATCCATCCATCCATCCATCCATCCATCCATCCATCCATCCATCCATCTATCTATCTATCTATCTATCTATCTATCTATCTATCTATCTATCTATCTATCTATCCCCTACCACTTTGCTGCTCTTAGTATTTTTTTCTACCTTCAGCTAGCTCACTATACACTTTAGATCTCTTAGTAATATACTTCCAGGACCATATCATGCTTTTGTGTTTATCTGCTATCACCTATTTGCTTATATCTACTATGCATGAATTTTTATAGATTGATTATTGATTTCATGATGGTTAGTGTCTCTTTAGACATCAATAACTTTAGATAATCTTTTATTTTTTTTAATTCCTGTTGGAAACTTCTTCCTTATCTGTCTTTAGAACCTTATTCTTAGGAGTTTCCCTTTCCTCCCAGCCTGACTTCCCCAAAAGTTTGACTAATGGATCTGCTTTAAGCTAGAGGTGAGCCTTTAATGGAGTGAATCAGGACTTTGCTTTTGAATATTCAGTTCAACATTTTTACCTGTGAATTAGATGAAATATAAATGACTAGACTATAAAATTTGCAGGTTACACAATGTTGGAAAGAATAGTTAAAATGGCAAATTATAGATTTTTTTTTTCTTTAAATGATCATGTGTGATTATCATAGCTAATTTTCTGGGCTTGAAACAGTTAGGCTCTCCTGTCACTTACTTGCATATGACTGTTGACAAATTGCTTTAATTTTCTGAAACTTCATTTCCTCATGATTAATATAAGAATACATTATGACTTAAATTACAGAGTTGTTATATGATCCGAAAGAAATTATGTATATAAAATGCTTCACAAACTTAAAAGCACTAAATAAATATTATTATTAGTGTTATTATTGTAATTGTTTCATTATGATTATAATTATTGTTATATCTGTTTTCAAAATTCCTTGTTTAGCTGGAAATATGACTGAAATCTAAATCACATTAATTTAAATTAAATCAATTTAATTAATTGAAATAAATATGAATTTCTACACAAGTTGAAAAGGCACAACAGAACAGCAAAGTAATGGTTGTCATGACAGAATATATCTAGATCAAGACATAGACATAAACACATATTTTTTCTCTATATATGTATATTTGCCTGTGTATGTGATATAGGAACACATGTATTTTACATATTTACTTTTTCTGTATACAGGTATATACTTGCAACCACATACATGGGCAGGCACTTGTGTTTATTCTGAAAGAGAATCAATTTGTCCTGGAGGCCAAAACCAGGAACAATAAGCAGAAGTCACATATAATGAGCATATCAAATCCATGGCTTCACCCTTCAATGTCATGGGATTGCAGAACATGCAATTTGGTCAGAAAGATCCCATGAATCCTTACCTCCTGCAATGGAGAATGTCTCTGGTCACTGCCAGTGACTGAGATTGAGGATGGTCAGTGGTCAGATGAGATGATCCCATCTGTTGTTTCCAAGAATGAGCTGTGAAATGACCCATCTCTTTTGCCTTTTTTTCCTTTCACAGATTCTTTTCACCTTGTGCTTTGAGTTCATGGTACTGTAAGGGTGTACTCCCCAACTCCAAGAGCAAAAAAGGGTGACGTAGGAGAAGCTTGGGGCAATAAGTTTGTATTTGTTTTGTTTAAATGAGCCTGAGACTTACACCTCTGGATTTCTAATTGCTGCTTATTTTCTTTTCTGAGCATAGGTCAAAAACTGAGTATCTTGAGACCGAATATTTCTAGTCCTGCAGTTACCTTGGGGGCAATCCCACATTCAAGAATTCCAGAGAAGGAGTGCTCCTGAGTTCTGTTTGGGAGGAAGATTTCTTTAATGCTATAATCCACAGAAGAGAAAAGAATCACCAATAGAAGGATCCTGTAGCTGGAAAATTAAAGCCAGGAGGCCTTTCTGATTTCAAGATTTCATCACATCATGTCATTCTGATGATGTGAGTTGCTTAGGCAGAACAGGTTCATCATGAATGGGAAATACTTGCTCAGCAGTTTCACAAAGTGTCTTTCACTCCCAGGGAGAGTATAATAGGTGTAATTGTCTATTTGAGGGGCTTTATTTATTTGTTTGTTTGTTTGTTTCTTGCATTTTTCTGTCAGTGTTTGAGAGTCCTTTGTATATTATGAATTTTGTATGGCAGATAAAAGAAAAATGGCCTCATACCTGATACTCATATTATAGTCTGAGAACCCCTTGGGATCTCTGAATCCCTGTCAGGCAATCTGTGAGGTGAAAACAGCAACGATAATAATTATTTTAATTTCTAATACAGTAAATAGTAAAAATTATGATCCACATAAATAAAAGCTTTTTAGGCATACTTAGTAATGATTAAGACCATTAAGGGCCCTGAAATAAAACAGTTAGTGTATCACTATTTTAGAGTAAATAGGTAGAAATATAACCTGAGAGGCTGACCCCACCTTGGCATTAGGTCCCCAGGATGAAACCTGGTCCATTTAAATCCAGAGTCATGGAGAAGGGAAGGATAGCAGATTGGCCCATTCGGTGGCAAACAGAATTCTCTATACAAAGAAAACCATTACTAACAATCAAAGATTTCCCAAGGGAAAGTAGTATGCCTCAGGAAGCAATGATATTTATGTCTCTTGAGATCTGCATGCTAAGGAAGGAAGACCACTTGTTGGATGTATTTATGGAAGGGATTCTTCTTCCAATGCAGACTGGACTAGCTGGCCTCTTGGGGCCCATTCTACTTGGGAAAGAGAAGTTTGTCTAGAAAGCAGGACAATTAAAACAGCAACTTAAATGTGACATTTAAGGTCAATGAATAAAGACATAATATCAAGAGAGAGAGAATTGATAGGCCTGTTGAATTATGCCTGTTCAAACTACATCCAGAGTGGAGGGGTCACTTTTGGGCACCATATTTTATGAAGGACATTATTTGAAATATGTCAAGAGGAGGTCACAATGATAAGAACTTGAAATTACTCCAATAAAAGGAGTAAAGATTATTGTTCAGGAGAAAGGACCAAAATTAGACAAGAAATCTGTCTTCAGATATTTGAAGAGTTGACATGTGAAAGGAGATTAGACTTATCCTGCTTAGTCCCAGAGCTTATAAGTAGGATCAGTGATTGGATGTTGCAAAGAGGCAGTATTTGCATCAATATAAAGAAGAAAAAGAATTCTAACAATTAGAGGTTTCCAAAAATTACATATGGTACCATGGAGAATCAAGAATTCTCTATCACTAAAGGTCACCAGATAGAGGCTGTATAATCACTGCCCAGGAATTTTGCAGAGGAAGGAAATGTATCAGAAAGAGGATGAGCTAGATGACCTCTGGGACACCTTCTAGATCTAGTGACCTCTTTTCATCATGCTTCAGTTCTACTTTCTTCTCACTTCCCCTGCCCACAATCCATCTTGTTCACTCCTCAAACACTGAACCAACATCTCAGTGGCACATCGTTGCTCTGGTCCCTCTGCTCTCTCAAAGTTGTCTCCTCAGAGACAACCATATCTATCCTTCCTAACTCTCCCTCTCTTCCCTCTATGTAAAATTTCCATCACTCATAATAATTTGACCATTCCAAGAAGCTTACCTGGAAGTGCCTAGAACTAATCAGGGACTGATCCATAAACTTTGAAGGGAACCTTAGGAGCTATTTAATAAAATTGGTACCTGGCCAAGAATGCCCTAAATCCTTTTTATTTTTTTTAAACCACAACTACACTTGCCTATTCTCTTTCTAGCACACCAAGATGGGAAAAAAAATATCATTACCTCTAAGTATAGTCTCTTCTTTCAATTCCCCCTCAGCTTGCACAGAATATTAATTACAATGTTACTGTTTATTAGTTTTGTTTATTCAACATGTGCTCATCTGCTATATATGTCTACTTACTATCGTCCCAGGACTGTGAGTTTGTGTCAGAATGGAAGTCTTAGAGGCAAGGTCTTTGTGTCAGGTTGAGAGCTCCTTGTTGCTAGGTTTCATTTGCATTCTTCAGTAGATTAAATATATGCTAAGGTAATGGGAGCACGAGGCAAGATCTTCAGGCCTTTATCTTTTATGACAGCTGGCAGGACAAGTCCAGCAATAGACTGTGAGGGAGATCTCAGGGATGAGGAAGCAATAAAAAAGAAAAAAAGATTCAAGGGACTAGGGAGACAAGCATTTTGAAATAGGTGGCTCCTTTCCTCACTTTGATTAACCCAATTTTGGAAGGATAGTATACTTCAGAAGACTGTGGAAAAGACCAAGGGAGAAAACAAGAGAGCTAAGCCATGCATCTAAAGCTACCAGAAGCTGTTTAGTAGTGATGACTATGTTAGGTTCATAAGAGCTGAGAATTTCCTACCTCCTTGCTGGACCCTACTGCCCCTGAGTAAGATCTGATCAGCTTGAGAGAGAAGAGGGAGCTCCAGATACTCTGCAATGAAGGTGGAGATAATTGGCTAGTAGGTGATTTTTCAAAAACTGTCTCAAGGATGGTGGGAAATACTATCTTCAGTTTTTTATTTGTTCATTTATTCCACTCTTTTGCTAGCTTACTTATTCAAGCAATATTTACTGGGCAAGGACCTTTGTCTTTGGTACAATTAGGAGAGGTGCTTAGGAAAAGGAGAGGTATCCTGCCCAGAGGGATATATATCTAGGATTGCTTCTTTGGATTTTTCTACCAGGAACCCTCACAATCCCTATACTAGCTTCTGTGAACTGGGACTATTAACATGAAAAGTATTTTTTAACATGAAAAGTAGTAAAGCAAAAGGATGGCTCTTGCCTCTCCCTAAAGTTCCTATCTCCTTAATTTCCTAAGTTTTCATTTTCCTGTGACCTCTAATTCTTCTCTTGCCCCAATATTTCTAGGTCTTTTCTCTCCCCTCCTAATTCTCCTTTCCCATCTCCTCCCATTTACCCACTCCCCCAAAATGAGGTGCAAAATAAACAGAAAGGAAAGAAAGCTACATGAAGCTCATTGGACTGAATGCAGTTTATTGGTCGGGGGCTATGCCCATAGGGCCATGCACTATTCATTCCATGTACAGAAGATGGACTATATGGAACACAGGGGACTCAGCTGACTGAAGGCCTCCAGATGGGCAGGGGCTTAGTGGTACTTGTGGGCCAGGGCATTGGCTACACCAGCCACAAGTTTCTGCCAGGCAACCTGAGCCTCAATGGTGAACTCCTTTCCAAAGTGCTCAGCCAGGCAGATCACAAGGACATTCCCCAGGAGCTGTGAAAGAGATAGACACAGGGCAAAATGAAGCTTTGAAAAGAGAGTATTATACAGACTTCCTAGTTAACCCCTGTGTATTCCATCTCACACCCCATATCTAGCCTTGCTTCCTGGATCATGTTCACCCAATAGGTTCTGAATTGTAGAGGATGGTGTTTTTTCTTCACCATGTCCCACTGAATTCCCTGAATTCCCCAGATGTTACTATTCTCCAGATGTTTCTTCCTCATTAGACTATTTCATTTCTCATTGAATAGAAGTATCCTTTTCTCTCCATAAATTTTCCCCTTACCCCATCTGCCAATCCCCATCCATGACTTTATTTCTGTGTCCTTTAGCAAAGGACAGTGGAATCGTTAAGACCTACATGATCCCAGGGGAAAAGATAAAGGAATGAAGGGGAAATTAAATAATCTGGTAAAGCTAATGAACTAGCAAGGGAAAGGGAAAGTAGGGAGGCAGAGGAAGAGGGAAAGGAGGAAAAGAGAGAGAGAATTAATAGGAAAAGGAAAGAGCAGTAAAAGTTAAAGCAAAAAGGATTTTAATTAGGGAAGAATGTGAAATGAAGGAAGGGAAGGGTTGAAAAGAATGAAATGCAAGGAAAAGAGAATGTATGAGGCACATAGGAAAGAAGGCTACAGGGAGAATGAAAGGAAGGTGAGTAGGGAGGCAGGAGGTGGAGATATATTAGAATGAAAAAAACAAGATGGTGAAGGAGAAATCAAAAGAACAGGAAGAGAGAGAAAAAACAGTGTGAATTAAAGAAAGATAAAGGGGGTAAGAGAGAGAGAAAAAAGAAATTAAGTCAAGCTAGAGAAAGGAACACCAGAGGCTACTATGAGTCTTTGAGGGGGCCCTACTTACTGGGCCCTGAGTCCCCTCCTGAGCTTTGTCCAAACCTTTCCTCCTGAGCCTCTTACTCTTCATTACCCTGTGGGGGCAAACATCTCACTAGCAAATTGGCTTTCCATAGGAAATAGTATATTGATGGGAAATAGCCTAATATGAGGGCTCAATTTGGTATAATGGAAAGAGCCCTGGATTTGGAGTCGGAGCGCATGGATTCAAATTGGATGTTGTTTGCTCACTGTCTGTGATCTTGGACAAGTTACTTAGCATGTCTCTAAGCCTCAGGTCCCTCATGTGCAAAATAAAGGCAGAAGATTTCTGAAATCCTTTCTAACTTTAAATTGGTAATCCTGTGAATTTGTAATTCTTCCTGTGAAAATAATATGGGAAGGAACTAAGAAAAAATATGGATGCATTTTAGTAGCTTCTAAATTGAACTGATTACTCTTGGAAACCAAGCACTGAACTTAGTTGCTTCTACCTGATAGAAGGAATCATACACATTTAATGTGTCTTGTTTAGATATCAAGGCCATAGGTTAAAGCCTCTGTTTCATGACCCAGCTAGAGCTTTGTGTGGAGCAATCCTTCTATTGGGACTCCTCAAGTGAGCAGCCCAAGAACATACCTTGAAGTTCTCAGGGTCCACATGCAATTTGTCACAGTGGAGTTCACTCAGCTTGGCAAAGGTACCCTTCAGGTTGTCCAGGTTCTTGATGGCATCACCAAAGGCTACCAGCACCTTAGCACCATGGGCAAGGACCTTAGCATTTCCCAGGACAGCCTTGGCATTGGACAGGTCACCAAAATGGTCAAAAAACCTGGAGGTCCAGGGGTAGACGATGAGCAGCCTTTGGGAGAGAGACAGAAAGAAGGAGGTATAGTTATGCCACTATATGACCAGCCACAGTCCACATTCCCTTCCCTTCTCCTTCGCACCTTTTCCATGACCCCTGCTACTTACCTCCCAAGAGCCTCACCACCAGTCTGTTCAATGGCCACCTTACCCCACAGGGAGGTGATGCAGTTCTTCTCTTCACCACTCAGTTGCACCATTTTGACAGGTTTGTGAATTTGCTTGTGCACAAAGATGTGTCAAAAGCAGTGTGATACCTCAGCTGTCTCAGTTCTACCTTTTATTACTCTCCCCAAAGCCCTGCCCTTTAGGTTTCTGACCATCTATTGGCTCTGGTCTGGGTGCGGCTACCTTGGAATGAAGCCATTGGAAGAGAGGGTGGTGCATGTGTTGGTGGTGGAGGGTTGGGATGAGATGGACGCTTGTCTGTTTGCTCAGTCATCAGGCTAGATTGGCACCACCCCAAGGTTTGGGACTCTCTCAAAGCTCCAACCTGAGCTTGTCTCTCTCCCCTTATCTCCTGTCCCCTTCTAGGTTAGACATTGATAGCAAAACATATTATGAACTGTCAGAGCACAGCTAAAAACCATTTTCCTGAATATTTGCTAATGTTCCCTTGCTTCTCTTCTCTTCTCTTCTCTTCTCTTCTCTTCTCTTCTCTTCTCTTCTCTTCTCTTCTCTTCTCTTCTCTTCTCTTCTCTTCTCTTCTCTTTTCTTCTCTTCTCTCTCCTCTCCTCTTCTTGCTTCTCCCCATGGTTTACTCCTTGATCTCAAGACAGTTAGAGACAGTGAAAGGTACAGGTGGTCCAGGCAGAAGACTGGGTGACCATGGTCAAACTAATTAGTCTTTCTGAGCCTTAGCTTACTAATTTTGCAAATTGAAAAGACTAAGGGGTATTCCACTTACTTCCCACAGTTGTTATGAGGATCAAATAAGAAAATATATACATATGAGTTTTTGGATTAACTTTCACCCAAAATAGGCCTTACAAGTTCAATTTTTTTCTGGTTCAGACCTGTGATTTCAGGGGGAAGGGAGATGTCCTTTCTTGGGCTTCCCAGAATCTTCTTCCCTTCTGAGGCTACCTGCCATCTATTCTTTCCATCTCATCAGTTTTCTCTCCCTTTCCCTCCTTTCTTTCTTCCTCTGTTTCCTTACTTTTCCTTTCCCTGGCTAGATCATGAGGCTTACCAAGTTCTTCTGTCTTCCCTTCAATTCTTGCAGGGGAGGTAATCCAATGTGCATAAATTTTGAAATTCTTAATTGTTTCATCACACATTTAGAGCACTATACCCCTCATTTTGACTGGTCAAATCACACTACTTCCCAGAAGCTTTTGGTCCAGGATTATTTCCATTGATAACTAAGGAGGTTTCTTTCTCTCCCTGGCCTTCAGTACAATGTTTTCCATAGCTTGCTTGAGAACTCTTTTCTAAGTCTAAACCTTTTCTGCTGACATGTCCTTTCCCTAGAGCCAACCCTAAGGGAGTCTGTCATGTGAATAAGATGACCTCTAAGGTCCTTTTCTTCTTTGAGACTTCTCAAACTCTTCTTTGAGGTTGGTAGAGAGACTGAAGGAGTGTTCCTAACCTTTCCTCAAACACCCAGGTCACTGAAGGCACACCAAGCTCCCTGCTCTTATCAATAACATAAAAGACCCACAACATACACAAACAGCTACAAGCCAATATTCAGGTCCATTTCCTTACCCTCCCAACTTTCCCGTCCTGGCCCTAAGACATTCTCTAGTTTGCCTTAAGGCTTGAATTGGGGCTGAGCCAGTCTTTACCTACAGACAATTCCTGGGCCAGAAAGAAGCTCCCACTACCCCACCCCACCCAAGCTGACTCAGCTCTCTCTCCTCCCAAATAGTCTCACAACACCTAGAATTTCACCTCCTCAAGAAACCATTTTTAAAATGACTAATCAAAAGAGGTGATAAACCTTCCCTTCCCTGACCACTCCTTTCTTCTTTCAAATAGAAAATACAAAAAATTCTCTTCCCTCAAACTCTACAACTTTTTGACCTACTCTTCCACAATTATTTCCTAAGTTTATTCAGCATTACTTCTCTACTGCTTTTTGGCTATGTGTCTTAGCATATTTGTTTCATTCTGACACCCTTGAAGGTAAGCCTTGGTGTGCTTCAATCAGACTGAGATCCTGTTGTAAGGAAGTCTAGGCAGCTCTGTCAGACTAAGTAATCCTGAGGACAGTCTTGTATGTGTTCAGGCAGGGATTCCATGAAATCAGAGTCTGATAGATTGGATGATCAACAAAGTCAGAACCTGACTCCACAGTACCCTTGTCTTACAGGGTACTCTAAGTACAGGTTCTATATTCTGCCAAGGTCTCTTTGTCAAATTTATAGTACTTTAAACAACATATAGTTATAGTTCAAGCTCCTCACTTGATACATGGGGAAACTGAGACCCAGAATGGAGAATGTATTTGCTTTAGTTTACCTAATTAAGCCCATGCTAGAATCAAGATGAGAACAATGATAATTGACATTTATAAATCACTGCAAAGTTTTTCAAAACACTTTACATAAACTTTCTCATTTCCCCCACCTAAGAACCCTGTGATATTGGTGGTACTGATAATATTGATTTCATTTTTCAGATGAAGAAACTGAGGCTTATTGAGGTTAAGAAACTTGGATAGTTTTTTTTTTTTTTCTGAGGTAGGATATGAACCCAGGTCTTTCTGATTGTCTCAGTCCAGTTCTTACTACACAAAGCTACCTTTTCAAGTCTCTATCTATAGATCCTGTGCTTTTCATTCCCCTGGTCTGCCTTTTTAGGGAAACTCTATACTGTTTTCTAGCTCATCTGGGGTGTAAAAAAATTCCCTTTTCCCCTTAGTTCTGTCAAATCAAATATGAGGTATTATCAGGGATTTTTTTTGTTGTTGTTGTTCATGGCACTAGGAAATGAGGAAAACCAAAAGATTAAAAATAGTGAGTTTACACAGTAGAAACCTTATCACAAGACAGCCATGTCTTGACACAGGAGTTGGACTTGACTTGGAGACTCATGGAGATTTATCAACATCAAGCAAGAAAACTTGGCAATAAATTTTTAAAAATAAATAGATAAATGAATGAATGAATGGATAGATACATAGATAGATAAATGAATAAATAAATACAAGGATATTTCCTGAAGTTGCAGATGGAAGGGGGGAGGGTAGGGGATTAGGCAATAACTGGTGAAGTTCAGAAAGGTTTTATAGCAAATGGTACTCAAGTTCAGCTTTGAGGGAAGCTAGGGATGCTAAGAGACAGAGGTAAATAGTTTCAACTTCTAGGCATAAGAGACTGCCATATACAAAAGCACAAAGGCAAGAGATGGAAGATGGGTGAAAAATAACAAATAAACAAGTTTGGATGAAAGGTATAGTATATAAAAGGGAGAAAGGTTTAATGAACCTGAAAATACCACTGAGTGAAGCCAGAGGGTGAAGGGCTTTAAAAGCCAAAGAGAAGAGTTTCAATTTTATCTGAGGGGCAATTTAGCATGCCTAGAATTTGCTGAGTGGGAGAATGACCAATGATTTGAGAACAGCACTCTGATAGCTGTGTGGACAATGAGTTGGAATGAGGGGAAATTGAAAGTGGGGAGGCTAGTCAGGAAACTACTTCAATAGTCCAGGTGAGAAGTGATGAAAACACACAGTAACCCTGAGATTAAGTAATGAAGATGAATACACAAGGTAGCCCTGAACTGTGCTGGTGGTGGTTGGAAGAGAGAGAAATGGGCCAATGCCTGAGCTAATACACCACAAGATGTCTGAATGGCAGGGTCTCATAGGAGCAGAACTTAGAAAATTTGACATATGGTGGAGATAATTTAGGAGACAGAAAAGTTCAGCATAATTTCTAGGTTGCAAATTTTAGTGATTAGAAAGATATTGGTGCCCTGAGCAGTAACTAGGAAGCTAGGAAGTGTCAATTTAAAGGGAAAGATCATGAATTTTCTTCACCCCTTCTGGCAGAAACATTGGTCTCTATATAACTCTCTTGGCATTATACCTAGATTTCTCTTTTGCCCACACAATATCCTGCCTTAAATCATGACTTTTTTGCACTCTTTTTTTGTTCTCCTGTTTTCTTTCCAGTGCCTTCCCATCCCAGGGTTACCTTGTGTATGTTTTTTTGTGTGCCTCATATATACTTATATGTACACACATTGTTTTTCCTTATAGAATGTAAGCTCCCAGGGGCAGCCAGGTAGCACAGCGAGTAAGAGCACCGGCCCCAGTGTTGGGATGACCTGGGGATTGAATCCAGGCTCAGACACTTAGCACCCACCCAGAAACACCTGGCCGTGTAACCTTGAGCAAGTTACTACCTAACTCCAATTGCTTAATTAAAAAAAAATGTAAGCCCCCCAGAAGGCAGGGCCTGTTTTATTTTTGTCTTTGTATCCCCAGTGCCTGGGACATAGTAGGTGCTTAATGATGCTTGCTGATCCATTGACTCCTTCCAACCTAGGTCACTTGAAAAGGAAAGCTGTGGAACTAGGTATGTGTGTGTAAACAACTTTAAGCTGGACAGTGCTCCTGTCCTAGCATTTGCCAAACATCACATTGCTTTTCTACTTCCCTGACCGAAGTGATGACCTCCACCTTTCTTGAAGGAATGAGTTATAGTGGGAGTCAGAGGATCTTTGTTGAACTTGGTAACTCTGCTATATTCTAACAGTGTGACTTCACATTCCTTATCTGGGATTTTTCTCTTTTTCCTAGTCTATAAAATGAAGAGTTTGCACTCATTTCCCCCGTAGGGCCCTGCCAGTTCTGGGGTAATGTGATAATCTGCAATGGAGTCCTATTCTGATTTATAGAAGTACTGAGAAGCAAGTTGCCTGTTTTCCCTTTACTTCTAATTGCCCCTCCCTAATTTCAGTGAGTTCTCTCTGTCACCAGATGTCCCCTGAGTATTCTCTGATACATATCTTCAGTAAACCCTTCTTATCAAGTTTTAGTGGACTGAAAAATACATATGGATCGATTGTGTTAAATGTATTCCCATCCCATAGCTCCCAATTCCATGTGGGGGTTAGATCCCTCTGACCACAGGTGATTCAGATGCCCTGGCATTTGACCTTGAGGGGGACAGAGGGTTAATACTGGACAGCTGAAGACCTCTTTCCTTCCTCCTCCTTCTCAGGTTCCTTATTTCTCACCCTAGGGATAGGAGCCTCTCTAGCTTAATGGAGGAGGCTTCAGAGCTCAGAGACACCAGAGCTTCCAAGCTGTCAGCAGTTGTGTGATGGCAGAGTTAGTAACAAGTTGTGGGATCCAGGAAAAGAGTTCGGTACTTTCCTCTGCACCAGCAAGATTGCTAGAAATACAGGGGGATGTAGTCAGAAAAAGCACTGGGGTCACTCTGTCTTCATGCAAGAGTCAGGGCTTTGAAATAGGGACATAACCTAGGACATGGGTGGGGAACCTGCAGCCCTGAGGACACATGTGGCCCTCTAGGTCCTCAACTGTGTCCCTTTGACCGAATTCAAATTTCACAGAACAAATCCCCTTAATAAAAGGATTTGTTCTTTAAAACTTGGACTCAGTCAAAAGGCTGCTCCCAAGGATTTAGAAGGCTACATGTGTCCTCCAGGCTGCAGGTTCCCCCACCACTGACCTAAAGGTATGAAGCAGAGAGGAAACATCAGGGGGTCTTCTTAAAACTAAATACTTCCCATCATATTGAGTTGAGGCATTTTACAAGCAGTAGGAGGATGAAACTTTATTACTAGCATTAAGGAATAAAAGCTCTTCTAACTCTTACCTATCCGGAATCCATGACTATTTTTTCCACTTTTATTCAAAAGGGGATTCTATTGATCACTTAAAGTTTAATTAGGGCCTTCTACCATGTATTTCCCAAGGCTTCTATCTCCTCTGGGGGGGTCTTTATACCTATGCTGTAGGTATTTGATTATTCCATCTCCCCATTATTTGTTCACTCTCAAGAATACATGGGCAAGCAAGTTTCAGAAAGACATACAATTTAATTAAGAATGCTGAGCTAAAAGTCCTTTATTAGTCAAGGGTTTTGCTAGCAGATTGCCAGATTATTCTGTTATAGACTCTGGAGTTTGATGAGGCCTCAGAAGAAGAAAACTATCTTTATATCCCTCTAAAGATACAACGTCTCAAGGTTACTTGTGAGTTGAGCATTGGCCACTCCAGCCACAAATTGAACTCAGAGGTGAACTCTTTGCTGAGGTACTTCTCCAGTACAATCATCAGCACATTTCCTAGGAATTGTGGAAGAGACAGAGGCCCTGTGAGCAAAGTTCTGTAGGCAGACCTTATTTAAGAGGAAAACATTCATATCCCACCCACTTCTCTCAAATCTGCATATGTGTGTGTCTGTGTGTGGGTGGGTATGTGTGTATTTTATGTCACATTTATAAAACCCAGATGTTAGAGTAGTCATTGGATCACAATCTCTTTTCCTTTTCACCTAAGGTATTCCCAGACTTGTCCCCTGCCTTCATAATGGTTCTGTTTCTCTCTTCCTTCAAACTTCTACCCTGTTTCTCACATAGATTTATAAAATCTTAGGGTTGGATGGAATATCACAAATTAGCTAGTGCAACTACTCAACCATTTGTCATCAGGATGTTACTTTATTTTTTGTCTTTTTGGAGGGGGGAAGGCAGGGCAATTGGAGTTAAGTGACTTGCCCGAGGTCACACAGCTGGTAAGTGTTAAGTGTCTGAGGCTGGATTTGAACTAGGGTCCTCCTGACTCTAGGGAGAGTGCTCTATTCACTGTGCCACCTAGTCACCCCTCAAATGAAAAATATTAAGGAAATAACTATTTCTTGAAAATCCTTTCCAAACTTATTTGAAAAGGAACACTTGATCAATAATTTTTTAAAACTGGACTTTAGTGAATTAAGTTGTTTTTGGAGAAATTTGATTAAGGACTGAGAAAGTTTCCTTCCTTCAGGTAATTCTTGAAAGGACTGTATCATGGAGAAAAAAGAAAAAAAAATTCTTACTATTTTAATTTCTACTAAATAGAAACTCTTAATATCCCTTAAATCTCTATGGAAAACTCAGCTTTATCTGCTATATACCTTGTTCTTCCTCATCTAGAATGTGGGGGTGCTTCTTGTGAGCAAATAATACCCTCCCTCCTTATTTCTCATCCCTCTTCACATAGTGAGTCATTGATAATAGCAGTGCTAAGCTGAGGCCCCATCTCCTAAGTGTGACTGAAGTTGATAAACTAATTTTACTTGTGTGCATATAGAACCTATAAAGAACCCCTGTCAGGAAAAAAAAAAAAGGAAATAGCTCTTTTTTCTTCCTTCCTTCCTTCCTTCCTTCCTTCCTTCCTTCCTTCCTTCCTTTCTAAATGTGGTTTCATTATCTTATCCAGGCTGGGAGTAGAAAAGCCACTCAGAGCCTAAACATAAGCACTTTGATCAGCTCTCTTTCCAGCCTAGGCCAGTTTACCCTTTCCAATGCAGCTTATGTCCCCCTTCTCTCAGGGCCTCACCATATTGGTGTCTGATTTAGTGTGAACCCTTGATTGGTTTTAATCTCTACTCAGAACTCATGAATTTAAACCCAGAACTGTCATATTTCAGCAATCTACCAGCCTCAGTCTCCTCTATGAGCAAGAATTAGTGGCATTTCCTGAAATACCTAGTGGAACTAGCTAGTAGAAAACATAGCTCTTTTATGGGATGTTTTTTTACAATGTGTCCAGTGGACCTAGTGTTTTCTGAAGCAGGAGACAAGTGTTAGATATGAAAGATATACGGATTATATTGTGGATACAGATGAATTTTAAAGACAAATCTCACTAGTTTCTTGCTTTGGTCTGAATAACATAGCTCATTTTCTCCAGTCTAGTCTGTTCTTATACCAATATCCAATCTGTCTCTTAGGTTCTCTCTTTCTCTCTCCTTCCCCCAACCCATTTCTTTCTTTGACTTTGTCTCTCATTGTCTGTTCCTTGTCTGTCTCTGTTTGCCTGTGTCTCACTGTCTGTCTCTTTGTCTCTGTCTCTCAATCTCCTCCCTTGTCTTCTTTCCTCTTCCTTGCCTCCCACTCCACTTTTTCTTCTCCTCTGTGGTCTAGTAGAATGTTTGCCTACACTTTGATGAAATGAGACCAGCATAGAAGTGTGTATGTGTATGTGTATGTATATGTGTATATGTATATGTATGTGTAGTGTATGTGCATGTATATATGTGTGTACGTGTGCATATGTATGTTTATGTGTATATATGTACATGCATATATCAGTATATATGTATATATGTATACACACATAAATATATATGCTTTTAATTTTTTATATTATAAATTTTTCAAAAGCAGAAAATCATTTTGTACATTTTAGCAATTCTTTTCTTCAATTTTTAAAAATTTCTTCTCTCTTTTTTTTGGTCTTTATTAATTTGTTTGTTTACTTTTAGTTTACAAAATATTTTCTCTCCCTCCCTCTCCCCCCACCCCCATAGCGGCATACAATCAAGTATAGGATCTGCAAATACTCTCACATTAGACATTAGTCAGGTTATAAAGAACGATTGTATCAGATGGAATGAACAATGGGATAGAAGGAGAAAAAAACAAAAAGGAAAAAGAGCAGGTGGTTTGCTTCAATCTGGATTCAAACTCAGTTTTTTCTAGTTCTTTCTCTGGATGCACATATTTCTCTCCATCATGAGTCTTTTGGGATTGACTTATATCACTGCATTGCTTAGAAGATTCCAGTCTATCAAAGTTAGTCATCACACATACGTTGTGTCTGTAATTGTGTATAAATTTCTCCTGGTTCTACTCTTCTCACTCAGCATCAGTTTGTATAAACCTCTCCAGGTAAATATGAAGTCCATCTGCTTATCTGATGTTTTTATAAGTATTCCCTCCTCTAGAACTGATTGAAAACTTGTTATTTATTCTAACACTGAATTTAGCAGCCACTATATCCAAAATTATTTTTTACTTTACAGAATCACAAAATGTCACCTCTTGAGCAGCTCAGAGACCACCAATCCAAAGTATGTTTTGAATTCTCCACTATGCCTTCCTGAGAGAGAGACAGAGAGAGAGAGAGAGAGACAGACAGACAGACAGACAGACAGACAGACAGAGACAGACAGAGAGAGACAGAGACACAGAGAGAGAGAGAGAAAGAGAGAGAGAGAGAGAGAGAGAGA
>NW_027187256.1:1590173-1608689 GCF_028583685.1 Petaurus breviceps papuanus | reverse complement strand
AGAGAGAGAGACAGAGACAGAGACAGAGACAGAGACAGAGACAGAGACAGAGAGACAGAGACAGAGAGAGACAGAGACAGAGAAGAGGGAAATGGTCCCCCCTACTCCAGATTCTGCTTTTAGGGGCTTTTTGTGTGTCATGGACCCTTTAGTTGTCTGGTGAAATCTATGGAACCTTTCTCAGAATAATATTTTTAAATGAATAACATAAAATGCATAAGACTACAAAGAAAACCAATTTTATTGAATATAATTATCAAGATATTTTTTAAAAGAAAACTAATTCTGGGACCCAAGATTAGGAAACCCTGATCTGTTTTACTTTGAGACAATTGTAATTATTAGATCATTTCCTCTTACATTTAGTTGAGATATTTCTAAAGACAAAGACAGAGTCCTTTTGCACAGAAAAGTTCTTTTATATCAGAAAGCAATTGTCATGTTCTCTGACCAATTCTCTCATCCAGCTTAAAAAGCTCCAGGACATTTCACTGATCCTCAGAAGGTTGCCACTATTTTAACTCTCTTGTTTGTCCACTAATGAATATAATATAATTGGGAAGGACAAAACTCTAAAATGTCTCCTCTCCATCTGCACAACCCAGGTTTATACACTGACTCACAGAAAGTAAGCTCCTTCCCTATAAATACTTACCTCTATTAAAAAAAAAATCACAACTGCAGGTTGCTTATTTTTCAGGTTGAACAGAAATTGCCTAAGGAGAAAGAGAACTGGGGAAAGATGCCTGACAGCTAATATCTTCTGACCTCCATGACCATCAAACTCCTGGTGAAAATGTTGCAGCATTGGCCTTTCTGACTTCCTTAGTTTCCCTTATAAAAAAGTAAATTCATCAAATTACTACAGGGATGGAACAACTAGAGGAGCTGCACTCAGTAGGAAAGAAACAGAACTGAAGAGAACGAGGGGACAAATGGTTTGAAGCGTTTTGTCTAGTCCTCCTCTCATTAACCCATTCAACCAACCTGGATTAAGTGTCTCTGGGGCACCTAAGTAGCAAAGTAAATACAGCACTGGCCCTGGAGTCAGGAAGACCTGAGTTCAAATCCAGCCTCAGACACGGAACACTTACTGGCCATGTGACCTTGGGTAAGTCACAACCCCAGTTGCCCTCCCCCCCAAAAAAGTGTCTCCTATTAACAAAGGACAGTATCATTTCCTTGGGATATATGCACATAATAAATCTTGTCTCTGCCCTCAAGGATACTGAGGAAATGAATAGCAAATAGGTAAGGACAGAAATTAAAATTTGTGGAGCAGCAAAGAAACATAGAATAGGATGATGTCCACTTTGGGGTACCATTGCTAATGATGTATTGTTTGAGGTCACTATTTTTTGTCACAGTAATGGAGAGGAGTCTGATTAGCATCTTTCCTTCTCCAGATTCCCTTTCTCTAATGTTACAGAGCCTTCCTCCTGATCTCCTTCTATCTACAGGTCTTCCCTCTCTTAACACTGCTTATCTTGAGGCCCTTTAGGCTCCCTAATTCTTTGTAAAGATTTAAATGGTTAACAAAAACAGGAGTCAATAGTGTTTCATAGACTTTCACTGCACAGAGCTCAACTTTTGTTATTGTTGGGGCATCTTGCCTGGAAGATATTCAGATCGTGGTACCTGTCTGCGTAACTTGTTCCCATGGCCCACAGACATGGAGTGAATAGGGGAGTTAAGGAGTCTTCTCTGGGTTGGGTGATTTGGGTGTTTGTGTGTGTGTGTGTGTGTGCATGCTTAAAAAAACCTGCCACTTCACAGGATCAAAGAATTATCTAATCTCCAAGTTGGAAGGGGCCTCAGAGGCCATCTAATCCAACCTCTGATGACCCTTCGGAACACTTGTAGACAGTAATCTTATGCTTCCTGAGTCTTCCCTTCTCTTAAATTCTCCCCAGTTCTTTCAACCAATCATCAGACAGCATGGTCTCCTATCCCTTCATCATTTTGTTCAACCTCCTCTTCAATTGCTTCAAATTGTCCTCTTCAGATGCTTCAAACTCCAAATATTCTTCCTAAAATGTGTCACGCTCTTATCTGAACACAATCTTTCAACTTTATATTTGTATAGAGCTAGAATAATCAAATCTGAGAACTACAGAATTTTCTAGGTAAAAGGGTCTGCAGCAGCCATCTACTCCAACCCATACTGAAATAAAAGACAATCCTTGTTCCAGTATCCCTCACAAGTCTAACTTCTACTTGAAGAACTCTGAGTGGGGACTCCCCTACTGCTAAAAGCAATTCATTCTGCTTATGAACAGATCTCATTGTTAGAAAAAAATGTCTTCACATCAAGACAGAAATTTCACTTTTGAAACTTCTACACATTTTTCTGATTCTTCGCCTGGGGGTCACCTAGAACAAGACTAATATCTCTTCAACATGACAACCTTTCAAATACAGGAAGACAATTACCCTCCCTTCACCTATTCCTGGTCCAGTTTTCTTTGGAGGACTTAAGTTCAAATCTGGTCTCAGACACTTCCTAACTGTGTGACCCTGGGCAATTCACTTAACCTCTATTTGCCTCAGTTTCTTCAACTATAAAATGAGGATACTGATTTTAGCACCTACCTCACAGTGTTTTTGTGAATATTAAATGAGATAATATTTGTAATTATTTAACACAGTACTTGTTTTTTTAATCCAATTTTAAGACTTTAAATTTACCTCTAATAAATTTCATCTTATTAGATTCAACTCAGTTCTCCAGGTCTTAAGACTTCTGTTTTGTTTTGTTTTGTTTTTCTGTCATCCTTTGAGTTAACTATACCTGCCAAGTTATAAACCAAACAGGCCAAGCATAGCTCTCTGGGATACTCCACTGGAGTCTTCCTCCCAAGGTGCCTTTAAACCATTGATGGTTGCTCTTGGAATCTAAGCATTTATCCAGTTCTGAATTAATCTATTTGTTCTAATAGACATTTCTCTATCTTTTCCACACAAAGCACATGAAATTTTTTGTAAAATCCTTAGCTCAAATCTAGGTAACCAATATCTACAGCATTCCCCTGGTCTAAGACTTTATCGACCCTGCCAATAAAGGAAACTATTCAATGAACTTTTCTAGGTGAAATTGTGCTGGCTCTTTGTGATGACCTCTTCCATTTCTCTATTTTGACTGAGCATTTATTTAATCTGTAATACAATTTTCCCAGGCAGGAAATAAAGTAAATCTACTGGGTTATAGGTCATTCCCCTCTTTTGAATATCAAAGTACCTCTTTGGTACTTCTTCTGTTCTCTGTTATCTTTGAAATATCACTGATAGTGGCTCCGTACTGACATTCTAGATCTTGAAGCTCTGGAAAATATGATTCATGTGAACCTGAATTCAATAAGAAGTGAAAAGAAAGAAGTAAAAATATCTGAATGGTATAAGGTGACCCCAAGCAACATCAGGAGATTGGAAAGTAGGAGAAAGTCATACAAAGGAAGCAGCAATGAAGGACCATTTTTTTAAATGGACCAAAAAAGACATTTGACATGTTTCTTGAAGAGCAGGTCATTGTGTGTTCTGTGGAAAAGCAGCTGCTTATTCTTGAAGGAAAGAAAAAGTGGATACATGTGTGATTCAAAGTGAAAGAAGTGAAGAGTAGTCATATTTCCTGCTGAAGGCTACTGAGCGAGTTATTTGTCTACATGATAACAACACTAAAATGGTCAGTTACCTTCCCAGAACATGATCTGAAAACACGATAGAAAGTTGATGATTACTACTCATATCAGTGTTCTATGGGTTCATAAGATACTCCAGAATCAATCTAGAAAATATCACTAAAACTTATGAGATCTTGGAAAAGAAAATGAAGCTGAAAGGTAAAGAATGTGTATTTTCATTAGTTTTTCCCATAACAGGCAAGGAATATAGAAAAATATATTTAAGAAGTGAACATCTTTTTAAGGAGGCAGTATCTGAAAATGATGTTTGAATTCTGCACCATAGTTTATTTAGATTAATACCTATTCTTTTCCTAACCTAAAGAGGTTGTCTTTCCTTATAGGTCATAATCTCCTATAGCTTAAGTCCTTGCTGCCAAGCACAAGAGACCAACTAGATCAACTCTGGGAAGAAATAATGAAATTTTGCTTAACCCAATACTTCCCCTTTCATCTCATTCTACTACCTCTTTCAATAGATAAAGAGATATAAATGAACCCTGGCATACACTTAAAAAAAAAAAGGTAGATTAATAGGCTCCTGACTGGGAATACAATATTCCTAATGAGGGCTGGTAAAAATGTATTTTCCTAATGTCAAAAATTTGACCAAAATAATTTTAAACTGATAATGGAGAAAGATACAACTCATGAATATACAGCAGTCTATGTAGAATTTAGTTTCTACCACATACAAAGATCAATTGAGATAACCAGAAATAAACAGAAGGCAAAATACAAAGAAAAAGGCAGTAGTAAAACTGATGGTCTCATTAGTCTAAATATTAGTTTATAAGACTATGCTACAAATATGATGAACTAGAAGTCCTAATGCAAGAAATTATCATGGAGAGTTGGTGGGATGAAACTCATGACTGAACTATGGTTTCAGTTAATCCGTTTTATTCAGGGGTAGGTAGGTGGCACAGTGAATAGAGCACCGACCCTGGAGTCAGGAGGACCTGAGTTCAAATCAAACTTCAGACACTAGCCATGTGACCTTGGGCAAGTCAATTAACCCCAACTGCCCTCCAAAAAAAAGGCAAAAAAAATTCTGTTTTATTCAAAAGATTCAGTATAGTTAAACAAGGCAGGATTAGATTTCTCTATTAGAAGACTTATCTGTGTGATAAATTAAGAAAAGGTAGGGGCAGCATGATGGGAAACATTCAAATGAAGAATGATGGAGGAAAAAACTGCAGTTTTTTGTTTGTTTTTATGAAAACATATTAGAGAACACCTATACACAAAGAGAAGACTTTAGGAAACAGAGAACAAAGTAGGGATGGTGAATTTCAATTATTGAAATGTCTCCTGAAATTATCTCTTTTCCAAAAGCAATTCATTTTCTTGAATTACTTTAATAAAAATTTCCTACTTCAAAAAATGGAGGAACTATGAAGGAGTAAATGCTTTCTGATTCACACCCTTAGAAAGAAAAAAAAAATCCTTAGGTTAAAATTACAGAAAATGGGAGAAATGATCACTCCCTTGGATTTTGTGAAATAAACAGATAAAACTGGGCATAGTTCAACAAGAACCCTAGATTTTCAGAGAGCAGACCTCAAAGGGTTCTGGGAGAAAATTAATAGGATAATATCAGTTAAGAAAGAATAAAATGACCTCAAAAATGAAATATCCTGAAACACCACCCCACAAATGTGACAAATATTGATTCTACACCTTCAAGAAAAGAAAGGAGAAAATAACTGGAAGAGAGAGGGACAATTGGAATGTGAATTCAGGTGAAAGGTGTGGACAATGCAAAACTACTGAATACAAAAGAAATAATATTCACAGTCTAAGGAAATAGGGGTGCAAATCCTTGGTGAGTCAATCCTCCATTCTCCCCATGGCTGACCACAGACAAGTACTCCATAGACTGACTTTCAGATTACCAAGAGCCAGGAAGCTAATAACAATAAAAATGTCCTGTCTTTGGGGAATGGGGAGCAGTGAAAGAAAGATAAGAGGGAAATCAGTGGAAGAGAATAAGGAGGGAAACCAGAGACAAAGGACTGGAAATAAGAAATATTGAAAAAACAAGATTTCAAAAGAAAAAAATGAATTAAAACCTAGATCACAATCAGAAAAAATAACAGAAAATATGAAAAAGCCAAAAGGAAAAAAATGAATAAAACTTCATAGTCCTAGCACAATGAAAGAATATTAGGATGTGAAAGAAATTTAACTAAAATCTTGTGAAAAAGGCAATTCAATAAATTCACCAGAGATCTTGGAATAGTAGCCAGAAACTCCATTAAGATTCCCAAGAGAGGGAGCAGCTAGGTGTCTAAGTGAATAGAGCAACAGCCCTGGAGTCAGGAGGACCTGAGTTCAAATGTGGTTTCAGACATTTGACACACTTACTAGCCATGTGACTTTGGGCAAGTCACTTAACCCCAATTGCCCTCCAAAAAACAAAACAAAAAAAAGATTCCCAAGAAAAATATAACTTCTAAAAGAGGAAATTAGAAATGAATTTAAGTCAGAAATCAGAGCTCTCAATGCAGATGAAAAGAAATACACCAACAGAACAGTGGAAAAAATTGAATACAAAATAGAAAGTCTCACCAAAATATCTTTGGTTAGTAGTGGTATGACCAACAGAGACAAAGACAAAGAAAAACCAAAAAAGAGAGAGAGAGTAACAAATTTGAAATACAAGAGTAGAAAAAATGTTTTCAGAAAAAAAGCTAAAGGTAAAAGATGAGAAGAAATTAATTCTATTCAAATTAAAGGAATTACTACTGAAGATAGGATGAGTAAAAACATAAGGATAAGCCTCCAAGAAGAAAATGACAAATCAAAAAATTTTAATGGTGTACTACAAGAAATAATTATGTGTGAATAATAGAGCCAGTGCTTAGAACAGTGTCTGGCATGTGGTAGATACTTGAAAAAATGTTTATTGATTGAGTTTGCATAGAATACAAAGATTAACATTAGAAGAAACAAAAGAACACATTCCAAATCTGAGTATATCGTAGTTAAGTTAAGTGATATACAGGATAAAAGCTATGGAACGAAGTACTGGAATATGGGAGTGGATGTAAAGGGAACTCTCACCTAGAAATCAAAAGGACATTCCTAGGGACGACCAGGTGGCGCAGTGAGTAAGAGCACTAGCCCTGGAGTAGGGAGGACCCTGGATCGGTTCAGGACTAAGATACTTAACACCCACACAAAATAACTAGCCATGTAACCTTGGGCAAGTTACTTAACCCCAACTGCTTTATAAATAAAAAAAAAAAGACATTCCCATGGGAGAGTGAACACACTGTGGTGCATATGTAGGGGAGTAAGGAGTGGAAAGGGATAGAATTAAATCTTAAGTGGCTATAAACTCCTTGAAATCTGAATTACTGTAAATGCTGATAATGAATGAGCAAATGAGTTACCATATTTTCTTGGGCAGCTTTTCTCTAGATCTTCTCATCCTCCAGTTTCTTGCATTGTAAATGATGTGAGGACAAAGGTGAAAGAGAGATCTTTAAGGAAGCAGGAAGAACAGAACTTTCAGGAGTGGTTTGGAGGACAGCTCCAACCAGCTATTATTGTATGATTCCCAGAGCCTAGCCTCAGCTTCTTCCTGGTACAGCCACATCCCTCCTCCCCCAATCTCTTTATACCCCTCAGTTTCTGCCTTCCTGTTGTAGATTTCTGTAGAATATTTACTTTCACCATAAATCAGTTTAAAAAAAAAGTAGGCATAGTTTAAAGAGAGAGTACATTTTCTGGCACAGAACAAATTAAAACTAGAGGGTCCATTCTTCCTGGATGTCCTAATAGTGGCTGCTCTCTTATTTCAGGACCCCATTTGTCCTCATATATGTCATTCTTCTGTCCCAACAAATTGATCTTCTCTTCCCCATTCCAAACCATCTTCCTCAGGAAGCATACCCTAACCTGTACTTTCCATAAATCCTAGGATCATGGGATTTTAAGATGGAAAGAAAAATAGACATTTTTAAGCCCCCCTCACTCACACACATTTTACCGATGAGAAAACTGAGGCCCAGAATATGGAAATTATGTGTTCGAGGTCACATCGGTAAGGATTAGGTAGCAAAGTTGGGATTCAACCAAAGTCCTCTGAATCAAAATTGATGCTTTCTACTGCATAATTGTCTATTTCTCCCTTTTCCTTACAACCATATGGTCATGTCATTCTGCCCATTTTGCCTTCAAATTGTCTTTTTACATCTTTCCTTCATTTCCTTTTCTGCAGTCACTACCTTCCTTAGCTCTCACCTGATGTATTGTAATAGTTTCCTAATAATATTCCATTACAGTGGAAATAATGGTGAAATTCGATTAAAACAATCTCATTCCAGTCCCTAGCTCTGCCACTCAGTTCCAATCTGTGTGAACTTGGATATTCTTAAGCTATCTGAGTCTGTTTCCTTCCTGCAAAATTAATGTGTTGAACCAGAAGACTTCTAAGGTCATTTCCAATTTTAGATCTCGTGATCTATGCTAGAAAGTATTTGCATTAGATCTCAAGGTTCTCCTCCTCCAATCACTCCTAATATTTCAAAAACAAAGTTCTGTTTGCATCATAACCCCTATTTATCAGCTTTGCATGGTTCTTCATTCATCTGCAGTGAAGCACAAACAAGATACCCCATCTCTTGGTTCTAGGCATTTATTCTACCTGTCCTCTACAAATGCTCTCTCTTCTCAACTCTACCCACTGACTTCCCTGGCTTCCTTTAAGTCCCAACTATAATCTCATCTTTTACAGGAAGACTTTTCTAACTCCTCTAAATTCTAGTTCCTTCCCTCTGTTAATTATTGTCAGTTTATCCTGTATATACCTTGCTTTGTATATTTTTTTTGCATGTCGTCTCATTCCCCTCCCAATTAGATGGTAAGCTCCTCAAGGGCAAGGACTGTCTTTTGCCTCTTTTTGTTTCCCCAGCACTTAGCATTTGGCACATCATAGGTGCTTAACAAATGTTTACTTATTGATGAATTGGCAAACCCTTCATCCCAACATTAAAAATCTTTCACAATTTGCCCATATTGAACTTGTCCAACCTTATTTCCCAGTGCTTCTAACTTAGGCCTCTGTTCCAAACAGGCCTTTGTTCCTTATTTCCCTTAGATAAACCAGATTCTTTCTTCACCTTTGAGTGGATATGAAGGAAGGGGTGGGACAAAGGACTTTCCTCCCATTCCCACCTATGTCACCATCTCTTGATAAATATGTCTAAGAGTAAGAGACAATGACAATGGATTGCCAGGTTAAAAGTACTTTATTAGTCAAGGGCTGGGACTACAAGGCAGTATGTACACCATTGCTCCCCTCCCTACATGCAAAGGTTGGACCTCCATTTGCCCACAGACCCCCATCACAGACAGGTCTATCTTTAGTGGTATTTGTGGGCCAAAGCACTGGCCACGCCAGCCACCAGCTTCTGCCAAGCAGCATGCACTTCAGGAGTAAACTCCTTGCCGAAATGAATGGCTAGAACAACAACCAGCACATTCCCGAGGAGCTGTAAGAGAGAGAAAGAGGAGCTCAGGACCTTGTAAGGACAAAGCTCTAGCCAGAACACCTGGAAAGTCTGCCCATGTTCTCCTACCCATGTCCAGAACTGTTCCCAGGTCACCTATCATGGAGCAGGATATCATAGTTCTTCCCCTCTAAGGGAACCTATCTCTTCCTCTCCAGCTCTTCCTGTCCCCAGACGCATGTAAGTGTCCCATGATCCTTGTGCCCAGTTCCATGTCTGCCCTAGTCTATTTTCTTGGGTTTCTCATTTCTTCCTCTTCCTACTTCAAAACACTTTTCTCCCTGCACCTACACCATGCCTCCTAACCCTAAACCTGCTTCTCACAGCCCAGGGTTCATAGAACTAAGATAAGGGCCTTGGCAGGTCTATCTCACAGACTTGAAAAGAATTAATTGATGGTGGGAGGGGAAGGTTGGGAGGGAAAGGAAAAGAGCTAATGATCAGTGGGAAGAAAAAGATAGGGAAATAAGAAGAGGACAGGGTGAAAAGAATGAGAATGAAGATAAGAGGAAAAATAATAATAAAATATTCCTAAGACTCCTTAGAGAAAAACTGAATCTTAGATTTATAGAAGGGAGATAGAGGAAGTCTAGTCCAATCCCCTATTTTATAACTGAGGAAAGTGACACTCAGAGGTATTGAGTGACTTTCATAAGATCACAGAGCTAGAGAAAAGAAAAGCCTGCATTTGAACACAATACTCCTCATTCCAAAATCCAGGCTTAGTAGTTAGTACAAAGAATATGCCTACCAATTTCAAAAAGTAATAAATTTAGGCTTAGCAATATATTTGCAAGAATAACAGATGGTGAGACTCCCATTGGTATTGACCAGAGTTGGGGTATGGAGTGAGGATGGAAGATTATGACAGAGAAGCCAAGATCCACAAAAAAGCACAAATCAGAAGAAAAGCAATTAAATCAGAATGTCAAGCCATCCCACTTTTCAAAAGCAAAAAGGCTAGTTGGGAACTAAATATCCAGTGAAGAGTATGAATGTGTGAGAAAAAAGATGGTTATAGGGACAGAGGAAAGAGAGGAATTGACGACAAAATTAAAAAGAATGATCAATAGAGAGAAAATTGAAAGGAGAGTAAGAGAAATATTGGTAGAGGGAAAGAAAAAGGAGACAAAGGAGAATGAAAAAGGAACAACATGGGCAAGAAAAAGGAGTGTGTGAACAAAAGAGGGGTGCAGTGAGCTATTAAGATATAGAAAGGAGTGGAAGTAAAGCTACAGATGGAAAACAGGTCCCCTAAAATATTTGAGGTCATCAATGACAAGCTTAGGGGTATCCTCCTTTACTCTGGCCCTGGCCCTTTTGAGCACTCAGTGACTTCCCCACCAGTCTCTTCCACATTGACCTTGCCCCACAAACTAGTGATAGCAATCTTCTCCTCAGCTGTGAAATGCACCATGACGTTAGTCTTTGTGAGTTTTGCTTGTCAACACTCATGTGTGTCAATAGTAAAAAGGCTTAGTCCAACCATCACTAGTTTGCTAGGCCATGGAGCCCAAGACTTACCCTGAAGTTCTCAGGGTCCACATGCAGTTTGTCACAGTGCAGCTCACTCAGCTTGGAGAAGGTAGCCTTGAGGTTGTCCAGGTTCTTGACAGCCTCACCCAAGGAAGTCAGCACCTTCTTGCCATGGGCCTTGACCTTAGGGTTCCCCAGGATAGCAGATGCAGAAGACAGGTTGCCAAAGGAATCAAAGAACCTCTGGGTCCAGGGGTAGACAACCAGCAACCTAGAGAAGGGAAAAATGAGTCAAATATGTAGGAGAACCATCCAGAAGCTGTCAGATTCCCTTAGGGTCAGTCTCTGGTCTATAGGCTTGACTTCAATCCCTGCCCCTGGTACTTACCTGCCTAAAGCTTCCCCACCAGCCTCTTCCACGTTGACCTTGCCCCACACACTAGTGATGGCGGTCTTCTCCTCAGCTGTGAAATGCACCATGATGTTGTTCTTTGTGAGTTTGCTTGTCAACACTGATGTGTGTCAAAAGCAGGTTGATGTGGCAACAGGTCTTGGGCTGCCTTTTATTTCCAGTCCTTGGCCCCCTGGCCCCTTGCTCTCCCCAGACCTCTGAAGCTATTGGTCAGAGTCCCTTGGGGTGGAGCCAATGACAAGAGTGGTCGTTATCAGTATTGGACATTCTGTCGGTCAGTTTCTCTGTCTTTGGAGACCTGTAGGGGTTCCTTTCCTCCTTGGACACTAAGTCTCTAATACAAATAATACTGTCCTCATATCGGTGGAATAGATTAGGTATATAAGATATAATAATAAATTATTATAGTAATCTACTATTTGATAAACCCAAAGACTCCAGTTTCTAGATTCAGAACTAACTATTAAAAAAATCTTCTGGGAAAAATGGAATATAATATAGCAGAAACTAGGCATAGACCAACATCTCACACCATTTACCAAGATAAGGTCAAAATGGGTACATAATTAAGACATAAAGGGAGATACCATAAGTAAATTAGAAGAGCAAGGAATAGTTTGCCTGTCAGATCTATGGAGAAAGGAAGAATTTATGACCAAACAAAAGATAAAGGACATTATGAAATGCAAAATAGTTTTGGTTACATTGAATTAAAAAGGTTTTACACAAATAAAATCAACACAACCAGTATTAGAAGGAAAGCAGAAAGATGGGAAACATTTTTTATATCAATTGTTTTTATAAAGGCCTCATTTCTGAAATATATAGAATACTGAGTCTCTAAGAATATGTCATTCCCCAATTGACCCCAAATGGTCAAAGAATATGAACAAGCAGTTTTCAGATGTAGAAATTAAAGCTATCTTTAATCATATTTAAAAAATGTTCTAAATTACTACTGACTAAAGAAAGGCAAATAAAACAACTCTGAGGTATCACCTCACACTGATCATATTGGCTAACCTGACAAAACAGAAAAGAATGATAAATTTCAGAGAAGATGAGGGAAAACTGGGACATTAACGCATTGTTGGTGCAGTTGTAAACTGATCCAATCATTCTGGAGAGCAATGTGGACCTTTGCCCAAAGGGCAACCAAACTGTGAATACCCTTTGATGGAGCAATACCCACTAGATCTATATCCCAAAGAGATCATAAAAAAGGAAAAGGAAGTACATGTACAAAAATATTTCTAGCAGCTCTTTTTGTGGTGGCAGAGTTGGAAATTGAGGAAATGCCCATTAGTTGGGGAATGGCTGAACAAGTTGCAGTATATGTGCTATATGAATGTAATGTGCTATAAGAAATGGTAAGCTGAAAGGTTTCAGAAAAACCCAGACTTACATGAACTTATACTGAAAGAAGTGATGATCAACTATGATTGACTTAGCTCTCCTTAGCAATACAATGTCACAAGACAATTCCAAAAGACTCATGACAAAAATAATGCTATTCACATCCAGAGAAAACTATGGAGTCTGAATGCATATCAAAGCACATTATTTTCAGGTTTTTTTTGGCTTTTGTTTGTGACTTTTCCCTTTTCTTCTGTTTCTTCTTTCACAACATGACCAATGTGGAAATAGGTTTATATAATTGCACATATAGAACCTATATCGGGTTGCTTGCAGTCTTGGGGAGGGGGAATGGGAGGGAGGGAGGGAGATAAAATTTGAAACTCAAAATCTTATAAAAAATGAAAGTTGAAAACTAGCTTTACATGTGATTGGAAATAATAAAATACTATTTCCAAAAAAAAATTCATTATGTTCACCCCTTATTAACTAGATTTCCTCCTCCACCAAAAAGTCAGCAGGTTTTAGATGGACTAAGGGGACTGAGGCACATTAAGGTAAAAGTGGAAGAAAGGAAAGCAAATGAAAGGGGAAAGTACTGAAGTTTGAGAAAAGTATGAGGGTCAATCAACTCAACTCCAATGGATACAGTGACAGTAGAATACATTTAAAAAATGAAATTGTATTTATTAACAGAAAGAAAACAACTGTTACAGATGTAGCAATCATTTCTGAGCTACACAACCTAATTATCTATTATTCAAAGTAAATGCCAAATATCAAAGGGTAAAGAAAAAGATGGAAAGATGAAAAGTATGTGAAATTATAACAGCTCTAAAGGAACCTCTTTAACTAGGATGTTTACTCTGACAAATAGAAATTGGGTAGAAATTAAATATAACTACTAATATTTCTTAGAGAAATGCAGTCAGAGCAATTATGATAAAGAAGTTCAGATACAATCTCAGTCATCATTGTTAAGAACATTCAATTTGCAGTCAGAGATCTGGTTCAAAACTTGTCTCTTACTAGCTGTGTGACCAGTAATGCTAACAAAAACCTGGTGAATATTTGATATTTAAATTCCCTTATAATTCTAAATTCTATCATCCTGTGATTAATCAGTATTTTCTGAGGGTCATTGCTTAGCTCTAGTGTCATTTCCATTCCCAGTTTTTGCTCTGAAAGACCCCATATCTTCTTCATTTCCTATTTCCAGACACACAGAACTATACCATAATCCTCACACTCACATCCATTCTCACCCTAGTTTCTTAGAGTCCCCAAAGATCCCCTTGTGATCTTCCATCAGCTACAAAATCTTCCCTTTCTCCTCCCTCCACATCTTCTAGACTTGCTTCTTCCTTCCATACTCAAGGGATTTTTTGCCTCAATTGAGAGACAAAGAAAAAGAATGGATCCCTGCAATGAAAAACATCACAGAACAGTTGGAGAAACAATATTCAAACTCATAAAATATTTAAAAATAACACAGAATACATTATTTTAAGTATCAGGGTATGGGGTTCAAACTCCAAAGTTTAAAGGAAGAGAGATGCCAGGGAGAATTGAGTTAGGCTATAAGGAAACTCCAGGGTCAGCCTGCTTGTGTTTTTTGTTTGCTTGTTTGTTGAACTTGGGGCTCCTTTCCGGTGGCTCTAGTCTCTCTGTCTCTCCCACTCTTTCCATCTCTCTATCTCTGTGTCTGTCTTTGTGTTTCTGTCTCTGTCTCTGTCTGTCTGTCTCTTTCTGTCTCTCTGTCTCTCCCTCTCCCCCTCTCCCTCTTTCTCTATTTTTCTTTCTCCACTCTCTCATCTCCCTATGTCTGTTTCTGCATGGCTTTGTCTCTGTGTATCTCTTTCCCTGTCCATGTATCTAAAATTTTAGGAGATTTTATTTTTATATTTTAATATCACATACAAATATATGACAAATTATAAATTATATATGATAATATAGTATATTATAAATTATACCTATAAATATATCTTATATTTATTCCACCCAGAGTACCTCTGTGTATAGAGTCTTCTGTATGGACAGAGGGTGACAAGAAGCCTCAGCCATGTCTAACTCATAGATCTGTCACCTTATAAAGACCTCTACCCAGACCCTTATAAGAACAGACCTTTATTTACCTAACTCTTTTGTGTCCCCTCCGCCCCTGCCCCCACGTACACATATACTCCTTTTTCCTTTACTTTTCTAAACTCCAAGCCAAGACTTTTTTTCGTCCCTAATCTCTTCAAATTAAGGATGAAACAGGTATTTTCAATCTGAGATCTCCCTCAGCACCCACCTCCACATCCCTGAACACAATATCGTCATCTGGAGCTCTTGGATTAGATCAGTCCTTGACTTGCTGTTTCCTAGGAGGGAACTTTGACAAAACAAAGTCAGCCACAAACAGCACTTTTGTAGTGATTTGAGGTTCATAGTCTTTTCTTCACAGCAACCCTGTGAGGTAGATGAAAGTTTATTGTTGTTGTTGTTTTGTGTTGTTTTGTTTTGTTTTTACCCTCCTTTTACAGATCAAGAAACTTAGCCTCAGAGAAGCAAAAGGACTTGCCCTTTGTCAAATGTCAAATTGCTAGTAAGTGTTGGGCAAAGGATTCAAACCCAGGCCTCTCCTGGGCTCTTCTAATTTCAAATTCATATGACTTCCAGATCATGCTGCCTCTTCCTCCTCTTGCCTACCCTAGCTTCCTCTTTCCTACTGTCTTCCCATTCTCAATGGATATAGCATGCCAGCTTATGGCAAAAGTCCCTACCAACCTGGATTTACCCTTTTAGGCTGACTGTGCTTTAATCTCCTTCTTCTGCTCTTTATTTTACACAAATATATCTCCTATTTGTTTCCTGAATTCAAAATTCCATCTCCCATCTCAAAGCCATTCTCTAAGCACAGAATGCATTCCCTTTCTATTTCTGGCTCTTGGAATTCTTATCTGCTTTCAAGGCCCATAAGCCTCTCCTGATTCCTCCCAGAGGTTAGTCCCCTCTCTCTTCTCCAATTTCTTTATTTAATGAGATGGATGGTATTGTATCTAGTGGAATGTAAGCTCCTTGTGGACTGGAATTGCTTCATGGGATGATGAATTTAGGAGTGAAAGGAATCTTAGAGATCAAGTCTACACCCCTTCCTTTATTCTAAAGGGAAACTTTTAATTAGGGAAACTGAGGCCCACAGAGTTGTTGGATAAATAGTAACTGCTAGATCTGGGATTCAAACCCAGGTTTTTCAACTCCAAACCCACTGTGTTTTCTTGTGTACCATGTTACTTCCTCATCTTCAGTGCCTAAAAGAGTGCTTTGTATAGTGTAGTACTGATTAAATGCTTACTGAATTGATTGAATTGATTTTTTTTCTTGGATACTTGGATCTTGCTTTGTTTTGCATAGTTGACACCCTCAGGTTCCTAGTTTAGTCTATGTACTTTCAACCTGAGTCATTTGGAAATCCTTGCTTCCATCCCAACTCTACAGTCTAACCCTCTCAACTCTCCTCAGGAACCACGAAGAGCTTAAGTCATTCCCTTGTATCTATCTAAATGTCTATCCATTGGTAAATGAGAGTGCTGTTTGGGCCCTCTTTAATCTTCTTAAAGGAGCAGAAAATAGTCCCATGTTCATTCACATTTGAGTGTTTGGCAGTTGAGTTTCTTGAATTGTTCAGGTGAGGTTCCATTGGATGGGGGCTGAACTTAAAGTCCGCTAATGGTCCATGACATAAGGACAAGGACAATAAGGTGTCAACCTTTGAAACTCTGATCAGGCTCTTCTGTGCTCACAGGAGAATATAAATAGTTTCTCCCCTGAATCTCCTGGGGCCTGTGGCTAATACTATATTTGAGGATGGTCAGAGACCATAAGGACACAGCTTCAAGTATGATTTCAAGGAAAGGATATTTGAAAAGTGTGTATGAGTCCAGAGAAGTGGAAATTTTAGTTTTGGAAAGGGTCTGTAGACGCAGTGTGCTACATAAAAAGAAAGATTGGGTTTTTCCTACTGGAACCCAATGGGCAGAAATAGAAGCAGTGGATCAAAGTTACAAAGAGGCAGATTTCAGTTTTATATATGGGGAAACTTCCTAATAATTAGAACTATCATTCTCTCATTGGTTCAAAAGAGAAATGGGTTGCCTTGAGAGACAGTGAGTACCCCAACATTAGAGGTCTTAAAATTAGAGATTCAATAACCATTTTGGAGGGATCTTATAGAAGCAGTTTCTGACCTCTTGAACTCCCAAATGAGGCTAAGATTCTAAGGGAAGCAGGGAGGGGGGAGAGGAGGAGGGGTTTATGGTGAGTTATTTACATGTTAATATGACTAATGATGCAAATAGTAACAAAACAGTCTCATATGTATATATAAATTCCCATGTTTTGATATTTTATTTGATCTTCAAAACTAGTGGCATTTAGAATTAGAGATTTATCTGGAGGAAAAGTTGGAGGTTTCTTATGGTTCAATTTTCCTCCATATTCAGGAATCTTATCTATAGATTATATATATGACCCCGGGGAGAGGGGGTCATCCTGCCTCTGTTTAGACACTGCAAATGGATCTTGTTTAATATTTACTGGAGCAATGTATTCCCAAATGCTATTCTTAATCTTAAGCCAAAATTTAATTCACTATACCCTACCCCTTGCTCTTGGTTCTTTCCTCTGAGGTTAAGCAGAAGTCTAATTAATCAATTAATCAACATATATTAATTGAGGGCATATTATGTATCAGAACTGTGCTGGGTGCTAGGGATACAAAGGCAAAGAATGAAGCAATCCCTACTCTCAAGAAGCTTATATTTTATTGGAGGAAACCAGCTTTGCAAGTACATACAGAATAAATACAGTGTAGTTAAATGTAAGGTAGTTTGTCATGTTATGAGTGGAGAAAACGAACACATGCATAGGTATAACAGAATCAGTACAAATTAATACAAAATAATTTAATATAAGATAATTTGGGAAGGAGGGTGGAAGTTAGCAGGTGGAGCAATCAGGGAAATCTTCATGTAAAAGAAGATGGAACTTGAGCTACATCTTGGTTTTTTTTGGGGGGGTAGAAGGCAAGGCAATTGAGGTGAGCTTCATCTAAAGGGAAGAAAGAGATTCCATTGGGAAGAGATGAAGAGTGAAAGCATTCCAAACATGGGAGATGGTCAATACAAAGTCAGGGAGATGAGAGACTGTTGTGCATAACAGAGAAAAGGAAAGTTAGATTGGGTTACCAAGGGCATTAGTGGGAAAGGACTATACAGTGAAGTTAAAAGGTTAGATTGGGGCCAGGTTGTGGAGGGCTTTGAGAGCTAAGTGGAAGGATCAATATTTGATCCTAGAGGAAGTAGGAAGCCGCTGAAGTTTTTTGAGTAGTAGAGTGACATGGTCAGATCTGTTCTTGAGGAAAATCATTTTTGAAGTAGGGTGGAGAGACTTTAAGCAGGGAGAGCAAGTAGGAGACCACTGCAGGAGGGAGGTGATCATGGCAGGTATTAAGGTGGTAGCTAATAATCTGCCAAGAAATCCCTTCAAATAATTAAATACATCTATGAAAGGTTGAAGGGAGCAATGGGGGATGAAGCTATTACTCCACTGGGGGATCTGACCAACCCAGGCATCTCTGGATAAAGGAGAGGTACTGCCTTATTCCCACCCCCTTTCCCTCCATATGCCCAGCAAAACCATGAAACAGATAGAGGAAGATAGGGGTGAGGGGTCAGTCTTTTTTATTTTCAACCCAATAGGCATCATCATAGGCCCCATTTTTCTCTCAGCCCTGCCCTGGAATCAATAACCCCACCCAATGGTCTCCTATCATCAGAGCCTGGGTTGTGTTCCTCCTCCAGGAAGGACCTGGGTCAGAGATAACAGGGGTGGTTGAGCAGGCAGCTGGAGTATGGAGATAAGGCAGAGAACTGCTCAGGGCTAAGGATCAGGAAAGGGCCTGGGCAGGCCCCACCAATTACTCAGAGGGGACAGTGTGAAAGATCACTTTGTCCCAGTCCCAAGCCTATTGCTAGAAGGTGTGTGTGTGTGTGTGTGTGTGTGTGTGTGTGTGTGTGTGTGTGTG